>NC_056731.1:2388142-2417007 GCF_019279795.1 Protopterus annectens
GCTGTTTTTAGCTAGTTAGCTAGATTAGCAATCAATCCATCATGAAGCGGACAGTTTGAAATGGCCTGATATTTTATATATGCTCTAATAATCATCATACACGTTGGCTGCTCTGTTTCTGATGCAGGCTCTGGGATTTTGTCCATCAGTCTCTGGAATACTGTGGGTACCCCACAGAGACCAAAATGCAACACTTAAAAATGGAAGAGCCCACCATGTGTGGAAGATGCCACTTTTCCTTAGCATCTCTGACAAGCAGAATTTGCCAATAGCCTTTGGTTAAATATAAAGTAGACAGAAACCTAGCCTTGTCCCATTTGGCTTGTGTGCCAATAGAACAGGATTATTCTACACATGCTGCGTTGTTTTATAACCCCAAGCTTTAGCATCTCTCTTCCATCATCTGTAATTGCTTGGCATTGAGACTCTGCTATTTGATATGTTTTTACTTGTACTTTATCTCCAGGTATTATCTATGCTGTGCTGAATTAAACTTGTTTTTCTGGCTGCTCTGAGAATATGTCCTTATTTCTGAGTATAAATAGTCTTACTTCCTGATGCTGAGATACTGATAGTGTTCCCCCTATTTTGACTTCAGGGCATGTTGCAAGAACCTTAACTTTCCATGCAAATATACTTAATGCGGGGAAAAAGACAAAAAAAATAAATAAGTAAAAAAAAAAATATATATATATATATATATATATATATATATATATATATATATATATATATATATATATATATATATGGATTCACTTCAGAAGCTCAAAATACTGAAATCTCGAATTTCAGTATCTCAAGCCCAAGAAGCCGAATCCACATAATAGCAAAAGTTTAAGAAGCGCGAAATTCAAAACTTCGAATACCAGAAGTTTTGAATTTCGCTCTTCTAAAGTTCCGCTATGGTCATGTATTCAGGTAAGTGTGTGTGTGTTAAGGGGTTTTGGTAGGGGCTATGGTGTTTGTCAGTGTGTGTGTGTGTGTGTGTGTGTGTGTGTGTGTGTGTGTGTGTGTGTGTGTGTGTGTGTGTGTGTGTGTGTGTGCGTGTGCATGCGTGCGTCGTACGTGTGTGTGTGTGTGTATGTGTGTGTGTGTGTGTGTGTGTGTGTGTGTGTGTGTGTGTGTGTGAAGAAAAAGTAGCTTGTGGTGGTGTTTTGTGTGTGTTTGTATGTAGCGACCTCGGTGTGAGAATATTTAAGTAGGGGGTGTGTGGGGCACAGCTCACATGGAGGTGCAGGATCTTGCCCCTCCTTTCATGTAATAGAGTGATTGTGTGTTTGCGTGGTGGATGGTGTGTGTGTGTGTAGTAAAACAAAATTCAAAACCTCATATTCAAGGTTTTGAATTTTGGTTTTATTTTTGTTGTTTTGTGGATTCATCTTCTTGGGCTCGAGATACTGAAATTCGAGATTTCAGTATTTTGAGCTTCTGACGTGAACCCATATATATATATATATATATATATATATATATATATATATATATATATATATATATATATATATATATCAGTATGTGTCTTGCCATAGTTTCAGAACATTTCTGTGATATAACCATTCTGATTTCCTTCTTCGCTTTCTCACATTATAATTCACTCCATTTATTTTCTAGTGTACTTCAAAAGGGCCTTTCCACTTTGCAAAGATTTTTTTTCAGCAGTAGTACTAATACAGATACTGTATCTCCTCTTTTTAATTTTCTCAAATGAAATTTCAGTTATATATTATCTGTTGCAACTACTGTGCTCTCTTTATATATTCTCTCACCAAAAGCATCATGTTACTGTCCTGCAGATCTGAAAAATGTCCTGTCATACTTTTACAGTATTTTCTTCTTCATCTGCCTTTTTTGTTTATATCTAGCAAACCTTGGGGGTGTCTGTCATACAACAGTTCAAATAGTGTGAACCCAGATGAGGCATAGAGCATTTCCTTTACAGTAAAGGGAAGATATACCAGCGGATGGTCCCAGTTTTTCCCATCTCTCCCTATAACCTTTAATAACATAGACTTAAAAGTTTTGTTAAAGCACTCAACTAACTAACTAACTTCTTTGAGAATGGTATGCAGATGACATTAACTGTTTCACTTTAAAGTGCCAGCAAAACTCAAGCTCATTCATTACTCTGGACAAGAATGAGATATCTTGGGCAGAGCCAAATCATGGTCAAATTGGGTCCTAAGCAGAGGAATGGACCAGGACCCCCCTCCCCCAACAGCCAATCTGGTGGTCCATTACTTGTCTGTCTCCCTCAATTACCATATACACACAGTTCAAAACTCTCAGAGTGCATGTTATTTTCTTCTTAACTTTTGAAATGAAGGAAGATATATGGATTTAATTTAAAACTTTTAATTCAAATATACTTTGTTGACCAGGTCATTCCCACTATGCTAGCAATGTCTTTTCAAGCGAGACCCTAAGTGGTATCTCACAACTCCTACCATTAACACAGACAGAAGGGGCCTCAGTTTAACATCTCAGACAAAGGATGACATACCAAGAGTGCACCACTCCCCTCCCGCTTAAAGTACATGGCAGTATTAGCAATCTGTCTACATGTTGTGGAATTAGAACTCACAGCCTTCTTTACCAAAAGGAAGTATGCTACCTGTTGTAGTACTAACACTGCTTTGAAATATTATAGCACAAACACTGATGGCCATTTGCTAAATAAAACAGTTGCACACTGAAAACAGACTTGCATGAGGAGCAGTAAACTTCTCTTCCTTTGAAACTCACATTCTTTGAAAATGCAGTGAAACTCATAGTCCTTCAAAATGTACCCCTGTAGTTTTTTGAATATGTTTTTCCATTAAGCAGTAAAACAAAATGTATGAACTAATAAAAGATAAAATTACTGAAGTCTAGTAGCTGGTATAGAGGATTAAGGCTCATTTCTGCTGCAATCAAGGTACAAGATTTGAGCCTGAGCAAATTAATGAACTAATTTGTCATCCCTAACTAGTGCATTTCACACACATACACACAAACACACACACACACACACACACACATACACACATACACACACACACACACACACACGCACACACGCACGCACGCACACACACACACACACACACACACGCACGCGCATGCACACACACACACACACACACACACACACACACACACACACACACACACACACACACACACCTTGTAGTACTCTAAGTACCTGCTGCAGAATGCTCATCTATCAGGTGCTAGCAGTACTCTGTATCCAAGAAAGAAAGCAGCAGTTCTCTAGTCAAAAGTGTGCATGTTTGTAATAAGCAGTGCAGTAGACAAGTGCAATAACGCAACAGCAGCAAGTTGTTCTCTATTCTAATGTGCGGCCTATTTAAATATCACATGTTGTTGTGATGACCATGCCCTGGCCCAGCAATTAAGGAACCTCAATCCTCACCATAGAAGAGGAAAGGATATCTAATACCCACAGTAAAGTACAATTTCCCTTAAGTGCACACAGAGATCACAGTCAGTCTGGGGCTGGCTGCTCCCTTGCTCTCCAGGTCCCCACTGGTACAGCTATAGGGTCCAGATCTCAGCCTAGCTGGCAAGCTAACCTCCAGTACCCTCTCTGTCCAACCAGTGCTTTGTGTCCCTGCCCAGGTAGCTGACACACCACACACACACTTTGAGAAGAGGTTATACAACCACACAGACCCTCCTGGGAAAAAGGCTGGCACAGGTTCTCCAGATGTGCCCCTTTACCCAGGCTATATGGCAGTAATTACTGCCACCACCAGCTAATAAATATCAGATAATCAAAGGCCCTTAAAAGGGTGTCCAATTATTACTGTGCAATATTATTAGCCAATTGTAGTATGACTAACAGTCAAGGCTTACTTTAGAGTGGCCTATTACAATAACCTCTATAAATATGCAATGTACTCTAGAGCTTATCTCTACACAAAGCAGCCACAGGTTTTAAAAATATTTAATAATAAATAATTAAAACCCAAGTCAAAACAACTACACCACAGAGATATCTAAGAGTTCAGAGATCACACAGAAACTTAAAATAATACAGTAGGACAGGTCTGATTTCAAAGAAAAATACCTAATTAATCTTTACTAGCTTTAACTATTCCTACAAGAAATCACAGTGCTAAAACTTTCATGTGAGCATAAGGCAGAGTGCTGATAAGTTGGATATCCATAGGTTCATAGGTTCATAGGTTGATACTAGGCGATCTTCCCTAGGACATTTATAACCCTAGCCAGAGTGTGTTTGGCTTTCGCCACCCTTTTAGATTTGTTGACTGTGCCTGTGTATAGTAGGTCACAGAAGATAGCCCTTTTGAGGTTAATTTACTGTGCCTCTGTCTAGTAGGGACACAGAAGAGATCCCAGGGGTAAACCTACGATCTCCCATCCACTCGTCAAGATTTCTCTTGAAGAGAGTCATTGAGGGACTCTGCCTAACATGGATTGGGATTTTGTTCCAGAGTGAGGGGAGCCTCTGGGATATGAATCTGTCCCTCCAGCATGTCCTATTTATTTCTGTGCTGAGGTTTAAGTCCCTGGAGCGTGTAGCTCTAAGGGATTTGGATTTCCTGAGGTGGAGTATGTCCATTAATTCTGGGTTGGACATGGCTTTATACGTCAGGCACAGATCGCCTCTGAGTAGGTGGTAAGCAACTGAGTAGAGATGGAGTTTCTTTAGCCTAACTGCGTAGGGCATCTGTTTGAGTCCCTTGATTCTCTTGGTGAGGTACTTTTGGGGTCTTTCCAGTTGCTGCAGATGTCAGGTAAGGTACATCCCAAATGGGGCATTGTATTCAGTTATGGGCCTGATGAGTGATGAGTAGAGGGGCACAATGACCTCTCTTGATCTAGATGTGAACCCTTTCATGATAAGGTGGGCTATATAGAAGGTCTTTCTAACCACTTTGGCAACGTGATTGTCAAAGGAGAGATTGCTATCTACTTGGGTCCCCAAATCCCTAATTACTTCTTCCATACTTAATGGATTACCACCTATGTGGTAATTTGTGGGCACTTTGTTTTTCCCAAAGGGGATGACTATGCACTTTTTGGCATTTAGCTTTAGGCCATGGCTCTGGCACCAGTTATCCATCTCTGTGAGACCCTTTTGGAGGATGCTTTTGTCAGTCAGTGAGTTGATTATGGCACCCAGTTTGCAGTCATCTGCGAACTTGGTCAGCCATAGTCCTCCCATGTTAGCCTGTACCTCAGATAAATATATACCGAACAAGAGAGGTCCCAGGACTGAGCCTTGTGGGACGCCACTTGTAACTGGTTTAGAGTCTGACATGGCACCTGCAATTCTGACCATGTGCTTTCTATCCCTGAGCCAGTTTGCAACCCATCTTGTGACATAGGGGTTGATATTTAAGCTGGTGAGCTTATTTATGATGCTCGAGTGGGGTATTGTGTTGAAGGCTTTTGCTAGGTCCAGGTAGGCTGTGTGGAATACCTTCCCTTCATCTATGGCCTTGGTGACTGTTTCAAATAAGTCGACCAGGTTCAAGAGGCAAGATCTGCCCTTAACAAAGCCGAATTGGGTAGGATCCAGTGTTTGGAGGTTCCCAATGTCTTTGTTTATGAGTTTCATGATGATATGCTCCATAGCTTTGCAGACCAGGCTAGTCAGGCTTATAGGGCGATAGTTTCCGGGGTCCGTTGTGGCACCACCTTTGTGGAGTGGGACCACTGTTGCTGTATGCCATTCCTTGGGTACATATCCTGTAGTAAGGCTGAGATTGAACAGTGACTTTATGTGAGGGTTCAGTTCTTCTTGGAGTTCATGTAAGACGCAGCCCGGGACACCGTCCGGTCCCATTCATGCTGTGTTTTTTGCTTTGGAGAGGGCAGCTCTCACCTGTGCATCTGTGATGTCAGGGAGGCTACACTCTGTTGGGATAGACATTTGCTCTTTTGGGGGGGAAGGGGGGAGAAGTTTGCACTGAACTTGTCTGCCAGGATGTTGGCAATGTCTGTGGGTTCAGTGTATTTTTTGTCATTTTGAACTAACTCAGAGCATATCTGGGAGTTGCCACCCAGGTTCCTGACATAACTAAAGAAGGCCTTGTGATTATCTTTACCATCTTGTGCAATTTTTCTTTCGAAGCCGGCCTTAGATGATTTTATGAGGGATCGTAGTTTCTTGCTAGTACTGATCAGAGATGCCTTCCCTTTTTGGGATTTTGCTCTATCATGTAGTAGCTTCCTTCTTCTGTTGTATAGCTTATTTATGGCTGGGGTTCACCAGACAGGTCTCCTGCCTTTGGAGGAATGAGTCTTGGTTTTATTTGGTATAGCACAATCCATGCATTCCTGTAGGTGTCCATAGAAAGCGTTTGTAAAGGATTCTGCGGTTTGGGCCATATTTTCCACTGGCCCAGGGGCTTTGAAGGATTCCACCTCAGCTTTGAGAAGTGTGAAGTTTGCTTTTGAGAAGTTCTTCACTGTGGTTTCCTTGGCTGGGTGTGGGGACACGATATGGATGTCCAGTGAGATTAATTTATGGTCAGATCTTACCAATGAGGGGTATACCTCTGGTATGGAACATAGAGTCCCCATGTTGGTGATGATCAGGTCCAATATGTTTTCCCCTCTTGTGGGAGTGGTGACCAGTTGTTCCATAGCATTTGAGTTTATAAATTCTAAGAACCGTTGGGTGAGGATGTTGGGGCTTGAGTAGTGCTCCCAGTCTATGTTTGGGTAGTTGAAGTCACCCAATATAATGGTGTTTGGAGAGACCTTCATATTCTCCAGTGTTCTCAGGAAAGCCGAGTGGGGTTCCTGAGTTTGGGAGGGTGGTCTGTAGCAGGCTACAAACTGAAAGGCAGTTTTGCCCACTGTTAGTTGCACATGGATGGTCTCCGATGCTTCATGCAGTGCCACTAACCTGGAGGTGTTGGTATCTTTGATGAATATGGATACTCCCCCTCCTTTTGTGGTTCGGTCCGAGTTTTGGGGCCGAAAAGCATGGCATGAGGTATAACCTGGTAGTGCTGGGGTGCTCTCGGGAGCCTTGAACCAGGTTTCTGTTACTGCACAGATATCAATATTCTCCATACTGAGGAGAGCCTCGAGTGCGTGCATCTTGAGGTTTAGACTTCTGGCATTGAGCAGCATTACCCTTAGTTTCTTTTTCTTTGTGTTGTCTATGGAGGTGGGTTTGTCTTTTGAGCCTTGCGTAAAAAAGGCACTATGGGGGGTGGCAAGAGCCTTAGCCAGTATTCGAAAGTCCAGGGGTGACAGGTGCGAGCTGTCCCTAGCAGATCAAAATGCTTCAGTCTCTTGTGAGAAATAGTATTTTAAACATTACCAACAAATATGTTTGCTGGGTCCCTCCCCAAATTATATCATTATTGACATTTAGGTTTACCCAGGCAAACAGACTGCATTATTTAGCAATCTAACACCTGCACAGAAACTTACAACAATAAAAGACATTTCACATGTATATTCTAACAGAAACTAGAGCAATAAAGCACCTTCCACATCTAAATTCTGGTCATAAACTTTAGCCTTAAAACAATAGGCATGAAACCTTCATCCAGACATACTGGAACCGACTTGTAAAGCATTAAAGAGATTCATAAGATCTTTTCAACTTAAAAAGACACATTTGAAATACTTGGCTTAGTTTTCCTTATAGCAGATGGCAATGTTGCAACAATCTTGAAGTTCACATTTTACAGTGTTTTCTTACATTTAAAAACACAAGCCTGTATTTTACATTTATTTATTTATACAGTTGATAGAATTATGTATCAAATTCTATTTGACTAGGCTGGCAGCATCTCTCCCCAATCTTCACGGTTGTGCATACATGTGCAAGGACACAAAGAATGAGGTGCATCCTCAATGAAAAATTGTTAAACATTGAACTGGTTTTCATTAAAAATTAAATTTTGTGGTATCCCCCAGCATCCCTCCAAGTCAAGAGAGCCCTAGGCAACTGCCTAAATTGCCTAGTGTTGGATTTGGCTCTGCCCTTGAGCAATAATAGTTTGTACACAATGGATTTGCATTGACTCTTCACAAGGGTGCTGCCTTGGGATTTTTTTTTTGCATAATCATTAATTCCAGGATATACTGTGGCCATTATTTGATTTCACCAATGGCCTACAATGTCTGTTGTCATATGTTTAAAAGGGATCTTTACAATGGACAAAGGTCTCAGAAGACTCTTAAATCTTGGGATAGATGCTGTCCTTTGACACATATCAAGCTACACAAAACTTCTTCATGTTCTTCATAATATCAGACCAATAAAATCTAGCTAGAAGTCTAGCCTTTATCTTGTCCATGTCTAAATGGCCACACAAAATATGGTTGTGTGCTAATTTCATACAAGTATTCTTAGATTTCTGGTGAATTAATACATCGTTTAGTGTCTGATTCTTCTTTTGGTTACTTTGTTAATTTAACGGTGGAGCTTTTCTTCCTGGGCCTCTGCTGAAAATTGACATGCATCCAGTGGGAATTTCCCAGTCAACAAATGTAAAATAAACAAATAAATTGTATAACAGATCATTTCTTAAGTCAAACTATGTATATTTAACGGTCTTGTTCTGTTTATGGTGCTACTCTAACCAAAGTTCTCTCTAGCTCTACTTAGAGGTGTATATTTCCAATGGAGTTTTTTTTTTCAGTTTAACATGGCATATCTGGATGTCAGCTAAGCCATATTTCCTCAGTATTCTAATGTGAAGCAGAGGCAGTAGATTTTTCTACAAATACAGGTACAGGCTTTTTTCTTTAATCTAGGTTATGACCTACAAAGGATAATTCATAAAATCAAATTTCTCCCACCATGGGTACTTGCTATTACTGTTTTTCTTTCTCAGCGCTGGTTCTGCTTCCTTTTTCCTTCAAGTGAGACTTCTGTTTCTGGATGATCTTCTGCTTTGGTATAGCAAAGAGAAGCTTAAGACTATGTTTTGGTCCACCTTTGTTCTTTTGCTTGATATGAAACTCATCCTTCCATTTCTTAGTGTCTGTTCCTATTTCCCTTTGTGTATTATTAACTGGGACCTTGCTGTGTTGGTCTCCAATCTGACATATTTTTTTCACTTTAAACACTGGAACATTTTGATAATTCTCATACTTCCTATCAATCCCAATAATTACTTTCTTAAGTATTTGAAAAGGAATATTTTTAAAACTCTGTAATAGACTTGTCTTATCATTCCTGCCAAAACCAAATTCTGGCTCCATTTGATCTTCTAGTTCTGATTTGTTCCTCTTTGCTGAGGTAATGTACTTCTGGCAGTACATCTGGCTGAACCTTCCTCCATATCCTTTAATAGTTCTTTAAACTGTGGAAAATTGTACCCAATCATTATATCATGTAACAGCTTGGACACTAAAGCTATAGAATATAAAGCTTTATCCAAGATGGTCTATATTTCTGCTTGTGTTATAAGGTGCTCCCTCTTGTCTCAAACTATACGCACCTTACTTCAATGGTCTGCTTACTTACTGGTAAATATATTGTGGTTTTACCAGTGTAATCATGCCGCTCATATCCAATAATCCTAATAATTCCCTCCCTTTTATTGCATTATTACATTACATACATCCATTGCTAGCCCAATGGTAGGAAAACATCCTCTGCACTTCTAAAATTTAACTATTCAGCTCTGTCACACTCCATTGCAATAATCTCAGGCACACTTTGCTTAACAGGCTGCTGACTAAGATAAATGTACAGGTATGGTATTACTGTCAGTAACAGCACAGTGCCTGGCTATATGTCACTTTATACATCATTTAAACAGGGTCCTTTATGTGTTATTTATCCATTCCTTCGGAAGGGGCATCCCACTTGCCACCTGTTGGTCTAGCTGATTTAAAGTATTTATTCTACTGAACTTAATGATTAATAATCCCTGTTTTTGGTAATTAAGTGTAGCATTCAGTGCATCATATTGGCTGACTAAAAAGACAGATATTAGCAGCTTTTCACCATTATTTCAGGCTGTGCAATAGTTGAATGACATACAATATGGCATGATTTCTGAACTTTGATACAGGCTCCAAGAAAAGGATGTTTAAAAACCATATTCTTCCTCTTTCAGAAAATTAAAGATCCTCACCTTACTCTCGGGTAGAATGATAGTCAAAAATATAGGCATTTTCTAACAAAATAATACTTTAGTTTCAATACTTCTTTTCTTGGCATTGCATCAAAAGAGAACACACTGCTACAGTGTAAATCATTTTCAAATGGCCCAACATTTCGATATGATCAACACTTTTTCAGTTTCATTGTTTCATGTGCAAAGCATAAACATTTTATTAATGCAACAAAAGCACATTTATCTTATCAAAATGCAGTTCAGCTATCCCCTTTCTGTTCTTGTTAGCGACTGAGAATCTTACTGACTTTTATAATAATCTTCCATACTTGATGCATTTGGGATAGTCTGTGGTTTGCACTTTTGATGCTGATATACAAAAAACTCCTATTCATAAAACCTCATCAGATGGTCAGGGTGTTCCCAATACTTTAATTTTCATCAGCCCCATTACATAACTCCTGTTGCTTCTTTCCCATATTATTCTGTCTTATTTCTCCCCTGTTTTAACCTCCATATTGATTTTTATCCCACTTACTAACTATATGGTCTGAAAAACATCTATCTTCCTCGATAACTCGTTAATCATTTCCACAGCCCATTCCTTGAATTCCTTTCCTTTTAACCAGTAAGTAGGAAATGCCAGTGTCCCATTTTTATTTTATTACCCTGCATCTTTACCTTAGTTTTTATCAATGCATGATCTGAAACAGTCTATCAATATTGGAGCCCCTCTAACAATCAATATTATTACTCTCCCTTTTTCTTTGTCCTTGACGTGTTGAATGTCCATCCTGATATCATTTATTTGCTAAATTTACTTGTTCATTTCTATCCAGATATGTTTCCTACAACATTACTATTTGCACCCTGCATGTCTTAATATAATTCAGAATTCCTTATTTTTTGTGTGTAACTACAAGGCCATTTACATTCAGTGATAATATGGACAGAGTAACCATTTTGATAGAAAGCTGTTACTCATACCTGTTACACATAGTTCTTTTTTATGTATATTTACAACTTTTGACTAATATTCACAAATTGTTTGGCAGTCTGGCTAACTTCTTGTGCAGTTACTTCTCATCTGCATTTGTACATATGTCACATTTTCAGGTCTTTTTCTTCAATGAAAACACTCAAAACAAGTTAATCAAGTTTCAGACTCCATCCCCTTTTAACTTACTACAGATACACAAAACTACATATATATAACAGAGGAGTGCAGAGGATATCCTCTAGATAGGAGCAATTGCTCCAAATTTGCATCTGTACCCTCAGGCCTAGTACGTAATCTACAATTAAAGTTACCTATGCTAAAGTGCATGTTACAGCCTATGTTCCCACTTATCTTGATTGTATTCTGTTCTTTTCATATTTCTCCTTCTTTCCCAGAGGTAAAAAAACAGCTTGCATGATGTAAATAAACACTAACTTTTAGCTCTAATGAAAAAGTGCACTGTCTGCCTTTAAATAAATAAACTGAATTTTGCACTGTTATATTCTATATATTATATACTTCTCTTCTACATGGTGTACAATGAATAATCATTTTCTACAAATCCTCTGCCATGCCCAATTTTAATACTTTTCCCTTTTTCCACAGTTTTGACAAGCACAACTCTTTCTGCTAGTGTGTTTGTACCTTTACTATTGTAGGTCTGCATTACTTTATCATGTCCAGGTTTGAGGCATTCACACAATGTGCCTTCTTAATTAGCAAATCCTGCTGTGGAATACCTGTCCAGTCCAGTCCAGTTGCTTATTTGTACTTTTGTAAAATTACTGGAGTCTGTTCTTTCCAGTGTTTCAGATATAGCAAAAAATTTCACGTATTCTCTGTATGTCCTGTTTTTAGTTCTGTTTTTGAAAGCACTTCTTGAGAAGCATCATGCTTACTCAGCCTTTTCATCATTTCAACCTCAATTTTTGCAGTTTTATAATTTTATTTGAATAGCTAGTTAAAGCTTCTCTTTTTCCACACTTTTTTTATTTGGTTAAATATATTCCTTCAGTGTTCCATTTATTTTAAAAAACTATTTATTTCTTAATTTTCCTGTAAATTACTGGACACAATCTCCTGTATCAACGCTGATGCTTGAATTGCTTTGTTTGAACAGCTGCAAGACTCTACTCAGCCAGTTTTCCTTTTTTCTTTTCTAATTAATTTTCTTTCAGGTTCTCTTTGCTGGAATCCAGGCAGTGCAATGACAAGGCAATAATTGAATTTTACCCAAGATGATTGTTTCATTGGCCCCTTTTTCTCAGAATGTATTTTCACTCTGAGCTAGCATAAATCAATCTATTGATCAGTGCGCAGCCAATCTAGGCTGATTATTATATTCAGTCTTGACATTTAATTTCTTCTTATATTTTAGATTATATTCTAACATGTCTATCTGAGCCATCTCAAATTTTATGGATGCATGTAAAATCATGTTGTGTGCTTTCATTCTATGGATGTTTATCTGTTTGAAGCATTGTAATAAAAAGTATTTGTTTAGAAAGTATTTGGGGTTATGAATGAAACACTCAATTTATTTTAACTTCTTTGAGACAGACTGTCCAATAAAATCAATGGTTTGCAGTAGTGTCTGTACAGTAGCCTCTTCTTCATTCTTCAGGAGCAAAAATGGCTATATCCAGTGATGTTCTTATTCTAGCCTGGAAGTATATCTTTCCTGTTATGAGGATAATTCCTAACAATGCTACATTTCTGATTCTCTGAAACATAATCTCTAGTTTGCTGTCCATCTCCTATCCAGTGAACACCACCATACACTTGCCTATTTACTATGTTGTCTACCTGTTTAGGACCACTCCTTTGTGGTCACTGCCACTTTCATTTTACACATTTCTAAATAATACTTACTGCTCTTCTTTAGCTAATGACTTCTTGTTTAAAAGGAATTCCTGGAAGATGATCTTGAACCCCTCCCCACACGCTCTCAACATTATGTCATGTAATCATAATAAATCTGTTAAAGCTTTCATTTACTTGTCGACCATTCATCTTGCAAATATTTTTTCTGTCTATTTACCAAATGTTCTTGTAGAATGCCCCTATATCTTTCTTAGACTGTATGTTTTCACTGGTAACCCTTTCCTTTTCTTACCTGTCTACCAGAGGTAGTATCTGTTTTATCATTGTTGGTAATTTCCCCTTTCTTTTCTCTTTTTCTAAACAAAAAAGGGAAGTTTCTCTTTGGGGGAAACTTTTTCTTTGACTCCCTTTGGCTTTCTTTGTCCTTTCTTGGTCATGGCTGAGAAGCACAAGTGCAAGGGCAACATGGTACCCAACTTTGATGCCCACAGGGAGTGCCTTTAGTGTTTAGGCCCAAGCCACCTGGATTCTTCCTGTCAGAGTTTTGCAGAATTTAATACCAGGGCTATTAGTAATAGGTGCAATAAACTGGTACTGAAGGGTTTTTTCCTGCTTCAGCTCATTCTTCATCTGTTTCTGCATCAGGGGCTGAATCATCATCAGAGCACAGGAGATGCTCTCCTACTTGGTCCCCAAAGTCTACTCCAGTGTCTGAGCTACCTGCCAAAATACTCATATCTGAGTTCATCGGATATGATGCCAGCTGTTTCAAAATCACCTTAGCCCAAAAGCTCTTGGTCCTGTCCAGAGCTGATATCTGCATGGTTCCAATCCCCCTTTTTGCAAGAAGCTCCCAGGAGGTTGTCATCTCCTCCATCCACTTTATCATCTATTAGGTCCTCCTGAAGCCTCTCTGAAGCTGATATGGATAGGATGATGATGAAATTTCTCAGAGCTCAGATCCAGATGGGGATCCTATCATTTCCATCTCCCATTGGATCCCTTAGCCTTCAACTTGTCTCGCACCCCATCTTTTCTCCTTCTCCAATCAGACAAGTGATTTTAGAGCTATCAGATCCAAGAGCCCCAAGAGTCAAAGTGTCAGATCCGAAGATAGCTTTTTCCTCAACTCTGACTGTATCCCTGCATTGTTCAGCACTGACCCCCCCCCCCTGAGCAGGAAAAATCTCAGAGCTGAAGCATTGTTTTTTGGATATGGGGGGGGGGGTATCTTTGACTCTGAGGGTTTTGGAGCCACCACTTCCCCTTGGAACCTCGGCATTGGACAATTCAGGTCCAACTGCTTCCTCAAAACATAAATCTGGGCAGTTTTGGGGCTTGACAGCATTGTGAGTTTCGGTTCCAGTGAGGGTGACTTTGGCTTCTCCTGGTCCCTCTGCCTTCAAGGTGGTGGAGAGGGTATTTTCTCATCTGAGATCACTTTCAACTCTTACGTCTTCAGATCTTAACTCTTTCCCTCCTTCAGATCTAGCTTCTGCACCTTATCTGCTTATTCCACAGGGACAGCTAGCTCATATGAGCTTCCAGGCAGTTCCAGTCCAGCAACTTCCCACTTCTTCTGACCCCTCTTTAGATCATCCCACTTAAGAGGTTCCCCAGAAGTGGTTGTGTAAGAGGAGACACTTAGATTCCCTCTAGAAATCTCTGACTGAAGACACCAATTTTGATGATGGGAAAGGGTCTCCCAGACAACCACCGGATGATGTCTCCTTTGGAGACATTCTACAGATCTTTCACCTGAAATGTGGTTGGTCCCTGAACCCCCTTTCCAGGAAGAGCTGGTGTTCCTAGAAGCCTTTGTGTCCAGCCCATCTATATATTGTATTACCCCCTGGTGGATGACTTCATAGACCTTGTCTCTCACCATGCTTGGAAGAAGCCAGATGCTGTAGAAGCAATTCCCCATCATCCGGACAAGATCCTAGCTCCACCCTAGGACAGACCCTTCTGGAGTAAGGAGATTCCTGTAGATGCCATGGTTGTTGCAGCAGGCACAAAAAAGGAGCTGGCCAGCCACAAAAAGGAGCTGGCTAAACAGAGCTCTACTGTCCATCCCCCTAGTAGAGAATCTAGGGAATTGGACAGGTTTGGAAAAAGCATCTATGCATCAACCACCTTTGCCTTACAGTCACTTAATTATTTGGCACATTTTACTAGATTACACAGGGACCTGATTAAGGAACTCACTATCTCTACCCTTGTATCCATATTGGCAGAGGAACACATTTTTTCCTTGCAAATGGCCATCCTCCAATCCATGCAGCTGAAGGTTCCTCACAGGCTGTGGGTTCAGCCATTGCCATCAGGAGACATGCTGGGATGAGTCTTCATAATTTTGTGGAGCCCTTCAAGTCTTCTTTCATCAGTGCTCCCTTTGGTGGATCTTCCTTGATAGGGCAAACTGTTAGGAGACACACGTTCCTAAAGTGAACAAGATGGAAAGACCTTATCTGCCATGAGAATCCATTTTTCACCCCGCCATGGCCATTTTCCAGGCATCAGTAAGGTGGGAAAAAGATGTGGTTCTAAAAATCCCAAGGTCCTTTTCGGGATTCAGGAAGGGAAATTTCTTCCAAAGGCAGAGGAGGAAGTAATAGTGGAAGATGCTGCTCTCATGGCAGAGGTGGCCCACAAAACCAAAGGTTCTATGATTTCTTTTCAGATAGGCCCTTTCAGTCTTCCTGAAGGGTTGCCCAACTGTTTTTTCTCTGGAGGCAGTCAGGGGGTGCTTGTCTTTGCATCCAGATGCCTGGACAGCCATAACAAAAGATTCTTGGGTGCAAAGGTTCATATCCAGAGATTATTTCATTCCCTTTTTACAAATTCCAACAGCCAAACAGAAACATCTACCTGATGTACCACCCAATTTGTAGGAGTTAGCAGCTCTCATAATTCAAAAGCTGCTATTCAAAAGTGTCATCCAAGAGGTCTCACCAGACCAAAGGGGATCCTGAGTTTACTCAAGGTTCTTTTTAGTGCCAAAGAAAACAGAGGACTAGATATCAGATTTGGATCTCGGTCAGCTGAATCATTTTGTAAAGAACTCCAAGTTCCAGATGATCATGGTTCAGTCCATATTGCCTCTTCTGTGGAAGGATGACTGTATGTGCTCTGTAGACCTCCAGGATGCAAACTATCACATCAAAATAAATTCTCAGAGGTATTTGCACTTTCAGCTTGGTGCCAGTCATTATCAATTCAGACCCCTGACCTTTGGTCTCACCACAGCCTCAGGGTGTTCACCAAGTGTATGGCAGTGGTGGTATCTCATCTCAGACTACACTATTCAGAGTATTTCCTTATTTGGATGACTGGCTCCTCATCACTCCAACCAGGCATTTACTCAAGGAAACAATGGATTACTTACTCCTATCTCTGTCAGTCCCTGGGGATCACAATCAATCTCCCCAAGTCCCAGCTTCAGCCAGTTCAAGTCCTGGAGTTTATTGGTGCTCACCTGGACACTATCAATCAGTTGGCCTTTCTGCCGCAAAACAGAATTCAGACATTGACACTACATGTCAGTCAGACCTTATCACATCCTACTCCTCCAGCAAAACTAGTACTTCAGGCAATGGATTCTGTGACTGCAATGATTACTCTAATACCCACTGCTCACCTTCACATGTGAGCACTCCAGAGGACTGTGGCAGTATAATGGTTGATTCTTTGACAACCTTTGAGTCATCCTATAAAGATTTCTTGGGTTTGCAGGGACTCCCTACTTTGGTGGATCCAGTTCAATAACATTTGTCTGGGATGTCCCTTTATCCTTCCTCCCTCAAAGGTCATGTTGACCATAGGTCCTTCCCAGTTGGGGTGGGGTGGGGGGGTGCATTTCTTGGGATGGACTGTTCAAGGCATGTTGTTCCCAAAAGAGACCAGTTTGTATATACATTTGTTAGAGATGACAGCAGTCCTTTTAGCACTGTAGGCCTTTCAGAACTCTCATTCTCTAGGGACAATTGCTATCCAGACAGACAATATGTCAGTAGTGTGGTACATCAACAAACAGGGGGAACCAGGTCCTACCCCATTTACCTTGAATTTTGCAGTAGGCACTCTCTTCCAACCACTTTCTGATAGTGATGCACATTCTGGGAAAATCTAACATTCTAGCCAACAAGTTCAGCAGAACTATTCTGATGCCTCATGAGTGGTCGTTCAATCAGACAGTGACGGAAATGATTGTCCACTGATGGGGTTAACTTTACTGCAATCATTTTACCTTAACCCTCAACAACAAGTGCAGCAGGTTTCTCACTCTAATTCTCCCTCAGAGGGAGTCAGTGAGAGATGCTGTAGTCCATGTTTGGCTCTCCAGTCTTCTGTACGCTTACCTATCTCTGATCCCCAAATTTCTTCAGAAATCACTCTGGTTGACGAGCAAGGTTTTCCTTATTGCCCCCTTCTGGCCTCAGCAAGTTTGGTTCCCCTTCCTGTGGTCTCACCTTCTATGTCCTCCTTGGACACTCGATACCAGTCCACACCTGGTATCTCATCCCTCAGGAATGGCTCACCTGGACATTCTAGATCTCAAGTTGGTTGCATGGTTTCTCCAATTGCAGTGGTAGCTAGACAGTCCAGGCTTTCTTCTTCAGTTCACCAAATTTTAATATCCTTCCACTAGCCTTCAACAAGGAAAATATACAAAAGTAAATGGAAAAGATTTTCCTATTGGGCACAACAAAGAATTAGATCCCTTTACTGCTCCCATTCCTGCAGTTTTAGATTTTCTAACTTCAAATTTTCAAGGAGCTCCACCATTAAAGCTCAGCTAGTGGCCATCTCTAATTATCACACTGGAGATAATATTTCCTCTAGCATCATCCAGACTATTCAAGGCATTCCTTAAAGGTACCTTTTTGCTTAAACCACTAATTAAAGATCCTGCTCTACCTTGAGATCTTACACTTATGTTGCAGAGCTTGGTTCATCCTACCTTTGAGCCTTCAGCCAAGTCTGATCTCAAATTTCTCTCTTGGAAGACATTTTTTCTTGTAACTATTACTTTAGCTAAGTGAGTTTCCAAACTCCAAGCACTCTCTTCAAAGCCACCATATTTGATTTTCCATAAAAATAGAGTTACCTTGTGTACTAATCTATCCTTTTTACCAAAAATAGCCTCTGAAACGAATATCTCAGCCAAGAAATAAATTTACCAGTCTGTTTTACAAATGTTTCCATTAAAGAAGAATACATGCTTCACCTTTTGGATCTACATAGGCAGCTTTGTTTTTATCTTTATAGAATGAAGGATTTTAGAAAGATTGACCAACGTTTTGTTTCCTTTGCATGTCACAAATTGGTTAAACCAGTATCTAAAGTCACTTTAGCCAGAGGGATTTCAGCCATTATTTCTTATGTTTACTCTTTCAGAGGTTTATCTCTAACAAGACGTGCATAAGCTCGCTCTACTAGATCTATGGCCACATCATCTGCTTTGTGGGCCAGATCTTCTATTGATGATACTTGCGCTACAGCCACTTGGTCCAATTCTCATACCTTTGTTGCTCATTACAAGTTGGACATCATATCCAGGAACAGGGCATCTTTTGTCTATGTGGTACTCAGGAACATCCTTCCATGAGAGACACCCAGGGTTATCGTAGCTGAGGAAATCTGTTGCATATGTTGAGGAATGAATGAAATGACTACATCAGCATAACTATGCATCTGTATTGTCCATTATCATTCTTCCTTGACTTCCTGCCAACCCTACCCCCTTTCCGTTCTTTAGGAGTGACCTGCTAGAGTTTTTTAGAACCACTGTTCCTATTTGAGCCCCTTTGCTGTTCCTTTCCTTTTTGTAAATGATATTCTACACAATTATATACTGACAGCAAACTCAATCTGAGGTAATACTGTGGCAAGAGGCATTATGGGTAAGGGGAGGAGCTCAACAGTCATATCCAAGAGTCTGGAAGAAAAGCGTCTGATTCAGATCCGAGGTCAGATCCGATATCCACACATTGAAGAGTAATGAAAATGGACAGCACAGATACATAGATATGGTGAATACTTTTATTAAAATGGTTCAGTGTATATAAATGAGCTCTCACACACACAGAAATACATTTCTACTTGGTGGCCTAAATTACCCCTCTCTTGACTGGAAAAACTATACCTCAACCAATAATTTTATACAAAAAACATTAAAGTAGCAAACAGTAGCTATTATCTTGACAAGTATTCCTGCCAAATGTGATTGGCTAAATGTTGCTTTTCCTCCTTTCACTGTAACCACACTGCCATGATGTTCCTCATATGCACCAAACTGAACCTAATAAAATTATACCATCTTTAAGGATTTTGTAAACAGCAATAATGGCACCATGAAGGCTCATTTTACATTAGCCATCTGGCAATATATTACATTCCTTCTCAAAACCTGTTGGTCATGCACAAATTTCTACAGCACTTTAAATAAATGGATTAATAAATTCATCCCCATGTAAATATGTAAAAATCAATCACAACAGTTTAATCAAGTTTCATTTTTATTTTCATTTATTTTTGTTTTCAAAATTTACATTATGAGTTTAAAGTATTAATAATACACACACACACACACACACACACACATATATATATATATATATATATATATATATATATATTTATAAAATGTATACCTTTACTAATTTTACATATTTACATTTTTGTGTTGTGACATCAGTTTAAAATGCATTGCATCTTTAAAATATGCTGGTCTTTTGAAAAGCATGCATTTTTAATTGTATTAATAGAAGTTGTTTTTAATGGCTTATACAAGTCATGCGGTAATAATATATTTGTATTTATGAGGGGAAGGACGATGGTTTGAATTTTTCTGAAAAAGTTCTTAGTATTAAAAAGAACAAAAGCACTTAAAAATAGTTATTGAGTCAGTCCTTTCATTCCACTGTACGAAGGTTTGCTGTTTTTTTAGTTGAAGTTATCCCCGGGATTCATGAATCTTGCGCCAGGTGCACGCATAGCGTAGGTGTTATAACGCCAAATATGGCCACCGAGCAATTCAGGTACGATCCAATTCCACGTGCACTACCGGCGTACGCCAGATCTGCGCAGCCCCCGGCGTAGGTATGCTAATCACCCTATGTGCAGTGTGTCACCATGCAAATGAAGGCATATAGCGATTCACGAAGTGGTGCAGGTGTAGCATAAGCCCACGGCAATGTAAACCAAAAAAAATGGTTTACATTTCCCCAAACATAACATCGGAGTAATGGAAGAGTGTCAGACCCAGGTATCACACTGTTAACATATGCCAATGGCGAAATACACAGACAATGGCATAAGAAAAGATGCACAACACGTAAATAACAACTTAAATGTCATGTCCACAGTAACTCACATCAGAACCACAGGACATGTGTGCGGAAGGTGCAACATAATGAAATAATATAACAATGTTATAAAATAGCATCGTAATAGAAATCAGGTTTACAGCATAATACACCATGGTATGCATGGAACACCACAACCATGGTGCAAGGGTTGCCAAGGACTCGCGGCAGTCTTCGGCGTGGTAACTATGAATTAGTAGTCAATGCCATGCAAATGAGGCAGATAATACTGAATTGCAAATGTCCCGCCGGAGTATGGTTGCACCATACGGCGCAGTGGTAAAACACCGAGGAGTGGCTCAGAAGAAATACATGACATCTGCAGAGGGATGTGCCACCGTAGCAGTAAGCACATTGGAGCATAGCAAACCTGGGCTGTACATCGCTAATCAAAGCTGCTGGACCGGGGTGTGGGGTAATAGTTTAGCTGAGAGCACACATTGCACGCAAAAGTGCATGTGTACAAGGATAACAACGTTCCCGAAACCTAGTAATCTGACGCACGCCCCACAAACAATATCGGAAACAGGAAGGTGATGTGAAGAATATAAGGAAATGCGGAAGAAGTGTAATTGGAGTACTAATGAGCAATCAACACTAATCAACCCACGAAGGCCAGTCAACAGCAGCTGACAACTCTGCATGCAGAAACATGCAAAACGGGATAGGGGAGGCATATGAATGCAAAGAAAGTAGGGGAGGTAGCAGATTGCAAAGATAGAAGACCTGACACAGCAGAGCAAAGCAGACTGGCAGCACAATGGCAGTAGCACACAAAACACATGATATGCCATGTCCATGAAAGTACAAATGACAGTGCTCTGCAGGATGCATACCAGAAAATGGTAGGTGCAACGTGCAGAAATAGTAAGGGAAGGTCGAAAGGTAATCCATGGCAGGCAAAAGTAGTTCAACACCAAAGCAACACCATTGTAGTTCCATCGGTATAACATGGAAGATAACCCTTAGATACAGCCGTACAAACACACCCTATGACATCATCGGTGTGCACAGCACAATAGTATAAAGTGTGAATGCACACAACACACAGCCGTGTATTCCCAAACACCGCACCATAGGTGTAAACACACGGGGAACTTTTAAAATGTACATGTTGGGTGCTGCCATAGCTGTGATCCATCAGCATGTGTTAGAGACAGACGGTGTTGTGGAGGAGGATGCCGACAACCACCGCAGGCCTCAGAGGAGAAGGAGAGTGTTCAGACCAAGGGTAACCTACCAGGGGCTACATGACCTGGAGATAGTAGAGCATTACAGGGTGGACAGGGACATGTTACAGCAAATAGTGGAGCTGTGCCGGCCACGCCTGAGAACAAGAAACAACAGAGGGGAACCCATCCTAGTGGACACAAAGGTATATGTAAGCTTGTGAATACTGGCCACAGGTACCTTTCAAAGGCCAACTGGAGATATAATGGACATCTCACAGGCATCAGCATCCAGGGTACTACACCAGTTCCTAGATGCCATGTTACCACATGCCAATGAGCATATATACTTCCCCAGATCTCAGGAGGATTTGGCTAGCAATATGTGCCACTTCCACCGTGTGGCACAATACCCGAGGTACTGGGTGCGATAGACTGTACGCACATACAAATCAAGTCACCACCTGGTGAGCAGGGTAGATGCTACATAAACTGCAAGGGATTCCACTCCATCAATTGCCAGGTCATGTGCAATGCACAGGGCATTATCATGGATGTGTGTGCAGGCAGCCCTGGAAGCTACCATGACTCCCATATCTGGCATGCCTCACAGCTGTATCAGGTATTTGTCAGGGGGGACATCCCACAAGGCCATCTCGTGGGGGATGCTGGCTATGCACTGGAGCTGTGGATGATGACTCCCATCAGAAATGCACACACACACATGCAAGAACGCCATAATGAGGCACACGCACAAACCAGAATAATCATAGAGCGTGTGTTCGGGATGCTGAAATCATGGTTCCAGTGCTTGGATACATCTGGTGGAGCCTTGCAGTACTCTCCAGGCACATGTGCCCACATATTCATAGTATGTGCCATGCTAGATAATATGATCCTGCAGAAGCAGCTGCTGTAGGGACATAATGGTGAAGGGCCACAAAGCCCACCACAATTGCCAAGGCCAGTCCAGGCACAGAAGGTTCCAGACCATGAACACACTGTGCCAGCCCCAGTAGGCAGACGGAGGCGTACCCAATATGCCTACGCCTTGGCAAAGAGGGAACGTATAGCACATACTCTGACAGCGTAGGCCCCATGGACTGACACCTCCCCACCTGCACACACAGTGAAATGGATGGCACACAAACATGACCACCTGTAAATTGTAATGTATGGGTGGCCTTATGTGTGACTCTTACATAGGCAGCTCCCAAACACTGTAAACCCAACAGCCAGTGGAACATGTAACGCCAACACCTGAATAGTACGTGAATCCTACAGCATATGGCGTTGCTGTGTGCCTGCCATGTTCGCCACAAGAATATATATATATATATCTATATATAACTATATATATATATATATATATATATATATATATATATAGATATATATATATATATATATATATATATATATATATATATATATATATATATCTATATATATATATATATATATATATATATATATAGATATATATGTACACATATACATATATATAATACAGATAAGAAAGGGAATTAGAGGGCTATAAGGTGACTGAGATGTATCCAGCGAAATCTGTAAATATTATAGATAGTGCAACGACAATCTGAACATCCGGGAGGTGCAAAATAATAGGATACCGCCAACCATGGAACGTGTAACATACCGATATGCATAACCGCGAGGCTGAAAGACCGACAGAACACTGTACTGTAACAGTAGATGCGCATGTAATAGTATGATGATATGAAGGGAGAGTTAGTCACCACTGCCGGTGTTGCGGTCCGCATAGGTACTGTGTGCAATCGTCCCCGTGAGTGCCGTAGTATGTGTGCATCGAGGCGTGCCAGTGCAGTCGCTGTGTGAGTGTAATGTGTGTGTCTGCAACATGTGTATGTTGGTGCCAAGTTAGAGGCAGATCAGAATATTAGGTGTAGGCATACGGTAAACTAGCCTCAGGCATATGTTCACTACTAGTCCCAGAGTAGTAGTGACAGCCCCACCCTGGCTAGGTGTGTCCTGACATAGAATGATACAAAGTGAAAATGTTCCAGATGGTAGCACAGGAATATTCCCCATAAGAAATGTAAAGACGTATGTAATAGTCATGCCTGTATGTACGACACTGATATGTTACATGCAATATGATATGTTGGCAAAGTCACACAGCAATAGGTATGTATCGCGGAAAAAAGTATGTGCTACCTCAGTACTGACCGTGGCTATGTGTTGGCCTGTAAACACCGCTGTGTGTTCCACAAGTGTCAAATAATTCCCATATGAATATGTGGCAACCACTGGCAAACAGGCTATTTCAACAACATGACCACAATGACTGCAAATATCTGGGACAGAAAGACAAGGATAGTTGTCACGTACACATAGCCGCTGATATACCACATAAGTTACGGAGGTATACATGCATCAAGCTCACCTGCAGACGATATCGAAACCAATTAACAACAGCCCAACCTACAATCCCATAACAAAAGACTATTAACTGTTAACTCTCCAAGTAGGGATGGAGCACACAGACAACTATACTGTTTATGTACAGATGCAAGGCCCACAAACCGTATCCGTCACGTACAACCACCGATATCCCCCACTGTAGATAATAAAGGAATACAAACCGTAATAGCAGCACAAACATACAGTCAGTCAATGACATCTGCATAACCACAACATATCGCGTGGGAGATACAATTAAAGGCAGATGCATAATTGCATGCGTTGTATAAAGGAAAAAAACAGCCATGTTACAGTTTTTGAATGCAATACTCCGTTATCATTCATCGGCAGGACGGGTACACCCACATGTTGAACCAAATACTACACCTGTCACACACAATCCACGGGTGACATGAATTCAAAATATACTTGCCCCTATGCATAGCAGTTGCAGTTACACATAACATAACACAATACAGACCATCTCCACGAAGGTAGGGCAAATAGCCAATGCCCAGGTGGAGAATCCAATTATACCCCAGTGTCGACGCGTAATTTCCGAATGGAGTAGATGCACAGGTGATATGCACGTAATTACTCACTGAGGAACAGCAATTGGCGGGATGAATTCACATGTTGCAGGTATCGAAGTATATAAGGATGACTCTCAAGATATTCAAACCGTATGCTCATACTGAAAAAGTGTCATACTATCGAAAGTACTGAAAACAAAAGGAAATGGCAAAACAATAAACTAAACTAAACGAAACACCAACAAGGTATGTAGAACACACGATATTTAAGGTTGTGTAATGCATGATCTGTATTAATAAGTTGTACTGTATGTGAATGGTGGTTGTAATTAATTACACTTGTCCGTAATGCATAAAGTGGTGAAAGGTAGTTATGTAGTGATGTCTTGCTGAGCATACCAACGCTTAGAAACCGTGTACAGCAGTGGGACATTATGTACACAGCAGAGACACCACAAGGGATGCTACAGGAGGGCATTAAAGAGAACAATGCCATACCATACGCTGTTGCTGGTAGTGGATGTCCAACAAGGATGTGCCATAGCAGGGGATAGTACATGTATGTATACTGTCACAGCACGCATGTGTATGGGCATATACCGTTGATGACATATGTAAGGTGTGGCCAATGTGCAAGTATGCTCTGCATTAGGGGATACTATGTGAAATATGTGTAATGTATAGTTGTCTAGGTAGATATGACAGATATCCTACACAGTATCACAGGCATATCATGCATAACACAGGTATCGCCTATTGGTATGTACAATAACAGGATACATATGGCCTGTAGGTATGGGACATAGTAGTAGCATGATAGCTACTCTAAATGGAAGGGACACCAAGTAACCATGCACAAAGGACTTGTAGTAGCTGCACAGGTGCATAGTGGGCTACAATGCAGTCTGAAAGTCCATGTGTAAGCACATGTACAGTGTACACAGTAGTGTCACCTCCCATGGTAGTGTCCTGTGAACAGCAGAGGCAGGTGTCAACTGCACCTCTACACAGTACAGCTGCTGTGGTGATACCAGGACTACATGTGTCACCCAAACAGCAAGGGAGGTATCACATGAACAGTGCTACTGTGTGTCCCTGCGGGATGTACACAGGACCTATGTTCCACAGCATGGTGTGTGTTAGGTTTGTGGATGTAACACAGAAGCACAGCCCATGCAGTGTGGTGTGTGTGCACATATCCAGGAGCATTTCGTTTACAGTGCCCACCGCAGATGTCATGTATGAGGAGTATATGCATCAATAATGTGGTGGACCTGGGCCATGTCAGAGCAGAAGAAGACAAGCCGTGAAGTGTATGACTGCCAGTGTACCTGTGTGACATGTTGTGCAATGGGTGCAAAGGTAATCAGTACCGCATTACATGCTCACATGTCCTGCACAGGTGCATAGCTTGACCATACAATACATATAGGGTGTTGGATAATAGCAACCCACAAGAGGTGATGATCACCTTTCTGGGTAAGGTGTGCATGTCCATGACACATTAGCACTTGAGATGTTAGCAGTACAGCTGTACAGGGCAGCATGTATATTTGATTACAAATACCTTTGCGTGTTCCACCAGTGGCCTGTTGACAGACAGACATCAACACAATGTGCAAGAGTGACATGTGCACAGCACATCACCGCTGGCTACAGTAGAACAGGGTTAATGTGTTGACATGTGCACAGAACATCAGCGCCAGCTACAGTCGAACACGGTATGTGTTGAACCCCACCGTCATTGTAGCCCATGCCACAGAGAGAAATGTTATGCATCTGTGTATGTACGGCTGGGAATGGACCTGACCTAGCAGTATAGCTGTGTCAGTGTTGCGAACAACATACTGAATGGGCTGTGTGTGTGAGGTGTGTGTCATAAGTGTACGGTCTGATGGATGATACCAGCATTGTCACTGCTATGCGAACATCCCCATCCCCATAAATGAATACCTAGGCTGTGCTCAACACCATGGTCACTGTGGAAGGGATGGTGCTGTGCGGTGCACCAGCCAACATGGTGATGACAGCAGGCACTGGAGGTAGTCATATGAGGTACCCATGTTAGGTCAGGGTACCATCCATGTGCACGGGATATCACCGTGCGGGCATATACAGCACTGTGTTGAACAATATTACAGCACATAGCACCTGTAAGGGGTAATGTTTATGCATGGATGTGTGATACCAGCATGCACAATACACACCCCCACCATGCAGCATGCTGCCTACCTTGCAGAAGGACATTGTCTATACCATGATGATGGACATGCGACATGTCCATATACCTATATAAATTACATATGTAATGGACAGCCACCGTCCTAATACTGGTTTTCCACAGGCTGGACACATCCCTGTGCCATATATGTGATATACCCTGCCATACCATGCAACCCTGTCCATCAAGGCTGCACGTGTCATCACAGTCATACATGGTGTGATGGCCACATGGTACATGCACTATCCACTGACTGGATCAGTAATGTGGCACTGATGCACCTTGTGTTGTCACAATTGCTGTGTGACAGCGTGTAAACGTCTTGGCGCACATGCTATGTTTGACCATCCCTGCAAATGCCATATGAATAGACATTGTCCCATGTGTATCACATGTGCAATACAGGCGAGCCGTGTGGCAGGATGTTCAACACCTACTGTGCTGAGTAGATGTATATGGCAAAACACATGCATGTACAGGTGTCCATGTGTATGTGTGCAGTGTCACTGCTGAAGTCCATAACGGCTGCGTCTGTGTTGCTATGTGACATATACACAGCATCCAGGTGAACAGTAGTACTGTGGACACATCGGGCCAAGTGCAGATTGGTAAGAACACAGGTGCAGGCAAGTACACATGGCCACAGCAAGTTACCATCTACATGGAGTATGTACACTGTAATGAGTTGATACAGAGATATGATATGATATCCACTGCATAACGGTGTGACAGGTGTGACAGAAACATGTCAGCTGTGTCAGTGTCATGATGCTTTTCAAAGAATACTGTGCAGATGTAGTACATGTCATAGCAATGTATGTTCAGCGGTATGCCAGTACATCAGTGAGAATGTGACCTGTCACCATCATTATGTCTTACAGATAATGCCACATTCACGACTCCCAGCCTTCAGCCGCCAGGAGGATGATGTCATAATCCCATTGCTCCATGACAACTATGACGTGTTGTTCAGCCATGTGCCACAGCATGCTCAGCAGTAGGATGACCTGTGGCAGGATATACGCAGGAGGGGTGAATGATGTGGGTGGCAACAACCGCACCTACCAGCAGGTATGCAGACACTGCATGGACCTGATACGGCATGCGAAACAGCGTGCCACTGCAATCGCCAGAGAACAAGATGGAACAGGTGGTGGGCCACTAACCCAGCCCCCACTCACACACACAGAGGAGCTACTGGCCAGTCTGGGGACACCCAGGGAACAGCATGCGGAAACACTAGCCACCATCGTGGATGTGGGTGTCTCCCAACCAATGAGCCTGGAGTTGCCTGGAAAGTCAGTCCTGCATATGAGTATGATATCCAATCTAGTTGCAGGTGTCACTGTACATCGTGTAAAGTAACAACACATGCCAGGTATATGGGCACACAAGCTGCATACTACAGTATGCTACGTTGTGTATGCAGACATGTGCATACCATATGCTATCACACAGGTAAATGTGTTCACATGCACAGTGCAACCTGTGGCTGTCATACAGTCATGGATAATGTTTCTACTGTTGTGTCACCCCTATACAGGTACCTCTGCCGTGTCGCACAGACATGGGTCCGTCACAGGTGAAACTGTTGTCAGTATCAGGCATGTTACAGTGTAGAGTTATTTGCCATGTGGCCAGATATAACATGCACACCTGATGTTTGTTCCAGTCACGTTATACAGGTTGCACCACCAGACATACACACATGCCACCCATGTGCAATAGATACAACCGTTATTATACACCGGCATGAAACCACAGTACCTGTCAATGTGATATGTGTGGTCGGCTATGCATACAATGGTGGAGGTGTTCTACAATGGATGCATATGTAGAATGCATTGGAACAACATTTGTGGTACGCACACAGTACCACACAGTAAGCAGTAATATGGGCAGCACACAGGTGTCACCATTGTGACATATGCCCCTGCATTGTGTGCACACATTGTGACACGCCACCTGACATGTCCCAAGCATGTGGTGTTCTGTCTGCAATATTGTCACACCATCACATGACCTACACCCGACATAACAAACATCCACACTGTTGTCTGCATACCCTGTGGATTGTGACAAATCTGACATGTATGGGTGTATGTCACATGGGACACCACAGACATGTGTACAAGATGCCCATCACACACAATTGCCCAAGACCATGTGGGGGGAGCCCAAGCCCCCATTGGTGCCCACAGTACCGAAAAAGATAGGGGCCCTTGACATTTTGGGT
>NC_056731.1:2417507-2533461 GCF_019279795.1 Protopterus annectens
AAAAAATTTTAAAAAAAATTTGGGGCCCATTAAAAAAAATTTTTTTAAGAAAATTAATATTTTTTTTTAAATAATGTCAGGTTTTCCCAGGGTTAACCCAAGGGTTTGGGTTTTGGGTTGGGTTTTCCCGGGAAACTCACGCCAACCGTGGGTAAACTCAGCATTACCCCACAATTCAGGCATGGGTTATTGCTATAATATTCAATCTGTGTTTACAGACACGGGTGTTTGGACAACTGACAATAGCTTATGCTGTTGGCATACAATGATAATGGGTGGTGCTGGTTATCATACATATTCCATGTTGTGCGTTGTTCCCATTCACATTTGACTATTCCCTGTAGTCATTCATACGTGGATATTTATGTAGCACATGACTGAACTATGTATTACCTGCAGGTTTGCTGTGTTACAGTGAACATATGTGACGGTTGGTTACAGTATATATGTGTACGTACCTCTGTAATACTGGGGACTACCACACATCCTTCACAGCATTTCATGCGTATGTACATACTATTATTCAATGACCTGTAGAAGGTTGTGAGAGCACTGATTACATGTGTCCCTATTTGTGCACGCATCGTGTTAGTCTTTGTCCAGCTTTTGTTGCTGTCATAGGTTGGACGGTGGTGTTGGTGTGTGATTGGGTTGTATTTATACTGACGATACTTCATTGGGGGGTAGGGTAAGCACTTGTTCCTCTTTGCGGGCGAGGCCCCATTTTGGACATTTGTGTCCTGCGTCAACACTTGACACATGCCATATGTCCTGTGATATTAACACAGTAGTATATTTCTTCCCTTCGTTACTACTTGCATGTTACAGGCATTTTGTATCTGGTACACATGACTATTATATTGGATAGCTTAAGCTATTCACATGCTATGCAATAACCTTTCATTCTGGCATATACGTGTTATTCTATCCTTTGCATTGGCCGTGGGTGTTTTACCATGCAAATCCACACATATCTACAAGTGATGTCCCACCTTGACAATCTGTACATGTGGCAACCCTGCTGGGGTGACCTGCATGGTGGACAGCTGTTCCACCCTGTGTATTATGTTTTGCATGTCTGCATAGCTACTCATCAGTACCGTGGCTTCACATAATGCTTTGTCCAGATGTGTACAGTTATGGACACCGTGGCGTGTGAACACCTATGGGGTTTCGACAGGTCAGTAACCACACGCAGGATGTACACATTCTGCCGACACATTCACATGCAGCCATTTGGATTTCAGTACCTGGGATGGGATGTTGACATATGTGGGGTACATATTTGCAAGCCTGTCACTGCCTAGAACAATACTTCCTACTACATATGGGGTATACCCGCCTGTAGGTGTACAGCTCAAGGCTAGCTGGATTAGGTGGACATTCGGACATGGGTGCTGGTTACGTGCTATAAAGGGGTTGTTGTGTATTACATTTGCATGCATGGGTTCTGCTTCTGGATATTCCGATTCGGCATATGCCATCCTATGTGTATGTGACGATTACGTTGCTAATGTATAGCACATTTTACTATACATATGTTTGTGTGTGTTTGGGATGCGATTTGGGATGTCTAGTTTCTTTATGGTTGTTATATGGCCACGACTGCCCAGCTGTGTACTATCACTACCACTGTGGGACTGCTGGTGACCATGCCCATGGGGCTAGTCTTGTGTATTTGCGGCGCTGACATGATGCAGTACACCTCCACTGGGTATGACTGCTGACAGTGCACTACGTAACGGACACAGTATTCTAAGTATCATTTGTTCCATGAACGGGAACATTTTGTATTTCGTGCATTTATGTTTGGTTCTCCATTTTGTGTGGACGGATAATGTGTAGCATACTTTGCATACGTTTCATTATCCACGGACACTGATAGGTGCGGTTACTATTGCAGGCGGGCTGTAAGATTCAGCACTTTAGGTTGCTCATCGACAGCCAACTTGGCCACGCCTCCGAGCACAACCTAGTTAGGCTCCCTGGACTCGCGCACGTGTCCTATGCACGTGGTTGTGGTTGCAACGCACACTCATTACTATGCATGTGGTGCTGCTACGCCATTTATACGCTGCACGGCCAGCGCCTTACCCGACCTTGGCGAGCTTCATGAATCCGGGGGTATGTTTTTTTTTTATATTCATGTTCCACTTTTGGTTGTTTAGGTATTGATTTGTTGTTTTATCTTTAGGGACCTACAAGTAGTCTTTACAGTCAGAATAGAAGTTTATCTGTGTGATGTCATGGGAAGTGTCAGAGTCATCCCAAGCGTAAGCACAACAAGGAGTACTACTGAATGATGTAATGACATAGAATGTTTATAAATACTGTGAAAAGAGAGCACAGCGTACTTCTTATAGGTAGAAAAGATGTATAAGAAGCTTGTTGCAATAGCAGACATTTGATTTCCTTTTTGTCTTTGCAGCTCTTACACATGTTACAAGTAGGCTTGTCACCTGTTCAAATGCCCAAAAGACATAGTTTGTAGAAATGTGGAATTTTGCAGAACAAACCATGGTCGGTGCAAAGGACAAAACTTCACTTATTTGCCAAAATAAAAGCTTATTCTTGTAGCATTTGAGTTGTTTGTTTTCATATAACATTTAGGTGTTTCAAATACAAAATAATAATTTTATGCAACTATTAAATAAAACTTAGGAAATATTTTTGTCCTAAAATCGCTACTATTTATTTACTTTTTTTTTTGCAGGACACAGCTGCACAAAGAGGGATTGTCTTGCGCAAAAAGAGACAGATGGTAACCCTAGTTAGACGTTCTAGCAAGGCCTACAAAGCTGGCTTCATATTTTTTTAGTCACTGGATACTGCTTCCCCTGTCGATGTCTAACTAGCCATCTGAGTTCCCAGTTATATGCATGGAGGCTGTGGCTGACAGAAGGGCTGTAGAAAAAAGTGTCAATTTATATATTTAGAGACAATGCCACAAAAACTAAATGTCAGGATATCTGTTTGACAGAAGTAGTAAGTAGTTTCCATATTTTGATCTTAAATCTATTGTATAACTATAAGTCAGTCTGTGACACCATCATTAGGAAAGCAGCAATAATGAGATTTCCCATTTTGTATAATATTGTATTACATCAGGCAATCCTGATGCACAGCTTTACCAAATAAATAAAATGATCAGCATAAAGCCACATCTGGTACAGGTAGCTACCAAACACATACAAGCTCCTAGTATACAAGTACAATATTTTCTACCACAGACTTTCTAACTTCTTAGCTCTTGATGCATGCAAGATGCCGGTAGGACTTTCATCATCTCATATCTCAACTGCTTCAAACAATTACTGCCATTATTCATATGTGATGTGGAACTAGAGTAAATGTCATAACATCTAAACTGAATAGCATAACCTAGCAATATTAAAGAAAGCAACAGTAACTGACCAATACAAATTGGGCGGGTGGGGGGGGCAGAAGGGTGGTAACTAATCCGGGAAAGATGTAGGTCAGGTTAAACATTTACCAATGAGGTGGCATTCTCAGATTACTGTACTTAATCACGTTTCATTTTGTCCACTGTAGACATTATATATGGGTGGGACATCAACCTACATATACAGAGCTGTAGTTAAGTCAGTTGATGCCCTAGGCAGTCTCCCAAATGCCACCCCCAACCAGAGCTGAAGGGCAACAGAAATGTCCTGCACAGTTGAGGACCAAATAAAATTTCCACCAGGCAAAAAGCTTTCCACTCCACCTGGCAAAAACTAGTATGTTTCGACATAACAACTTATTCTACAGTCTGAGATACTTCTCAGAAACTATAGCAAAGAGCTATACTATTCCCTTGCTGCATTTCTTAACACACTGTATTACAAGCTGCAAACAAATCATTTAAGCATCTGTGACTCCAGCCGTGGCTGTGTAAATAATCATTAAAGCAGCTGTGACTCCAACCATGGCTGTGTAAATAACTGTAAAATACAGTTAGTGCTTACACAATTACAAGGATGGATCAGCATTTGCACCTTGTGATTGCAGGGATGAAATGACACTTCTTTTACAGTGCAGAGAGCAGTCCCTAACAAAATGCAACTGGGGCAGCCACCCCCTCCACCCTGCCCTAGCTCTGGCTTAATACATCGACACCAAGAGTCCCTCATGACCTTCTCTATAAAGGACTGCTGTAGCAAAACTCAGTCTAACCTTAGTCCAGTTTGTAATGCTGGGTGAATTTTTGCATAGAAGGCTGGGTCAGAACCTTACATACCTCACAGATGCACAGGTGCGTATGCAGATGGGAAAATGCAAAGAAAATGCACTTTTTGGACTACTTAACACTTTAGCATAACAAAACTGTTAATTACTTGTTGTTCCTTATTTTGCAGGGCTGATGAACAGAGATTACGAAATGATTTTGAACAGCGATGGTAACAGTATTAATCATTTTAATGCCACTGGTACTGCGACAAGTATAGCTGCTAACAGGATCTCTTACTGCTTCAATCTGACCGGACCCTCCCTTGCCATTGACACAGCATGCTCTTCATCTCTGGTTGCACTGCATTATGCCTGCCAAGCAATTAAACAAGGTAATGAACTTTAGGCTGCTATTGTTTGTACATGTATTATTCAAATGGTGATTCCAGCAAAATGAAATGTAAGTAGATATTTTACACTTTTAAACCATGTCCCACACAAAAAACTAAGTGTATTATATAGTTTGTATTTCTAAGGATGGAATCAAGCTACCAGCTATCATGAAAGAGCATGTACTGAAGGTACGCTTCAAAACAATGAATAACTCAGCCATGGGGCCTTTCAGCATATTCAGTTGCCCAGTTAATAGCACTAAACAAGCACTGATGGATCCAGTCAGTGGTGTCTTGAGCCTAGCAACTGGCTTTGTCCCATGGATGTGGCACACAGCTATTGTGATGGCATTCCACAAGCGTGGTCTCACTACAGATCCTAATGTATCTTGTATGCATGGAATGTATATCAAATGACCTAATTAACTATGATATCAAAAATTTTATCACACTAAAGCCCAGCAGTTTGGTTTTGAGCCTGTCTAATGAATCTTGTGAACTTCTTTGAGAAGTTACTCAGGCTGTAGACTATGGACATGTTGTCCAGACAGCATACCTTGACCTTCCAAGGTATTTGATACCATACCATATGCAATATAATAAGCAAGTTGAAGGACCTCCAAAATGACACATGTGGTTAGGTGGAGAGCCAACTGACTTAGAGATGAGACTTGCACATTAAGAGTTGGAGGGGGGGGGGTGCATCTTCTGTGAGCATGAAGGTAACCAGTGGGGTTTCACAGGGATCTGTGCTGTGATGTCTGCTGCTTGGCATCTACTTTGTAGGATATTTGATTAATGAAAATCATGGATAATTGTATGCTGGTAGTCATTGTCAAGTGTCCCTATGACATACATTTACTCCAGCAAAAGATACACTTGTCAACAGCTGGTGATTTAAAAGCAGGCTCAAGCTTAGTGCCAAAAAGTACAACATTCTAGCATTTGGTAAGCACCCCTGGCGCCATCTTATAGCATAGATAACACACCACTTCAAAATGAAAAGGTTGTGAGAGACCTGGACACATGGATGGATAGCGCCATTACATTTGACTATCACATTGCAATTGTGTTTAGGAAATCCTTTTGCCTTACACAGCTCATATTAAAAGGCATTTCTTCCAGATCAAAATAAGTCCTCATTTCCTTGTATTCCACATTGATTAGTCTCATCATTGAGTACAACGCCCCTTTGGGATGTACCTTACTAAGCATAAAAAGCAATTGCAAAGACCTCAGAGTTTTGTAACTAAAAAGATCAAATGCCTAAAATATCTGAACTATTCAAAAAAAAAACTGTAAGCTTTAGCCTTATACCCAGTTTCACATAGACTCCTTACAGGTGACTTGTATCTTGCTTATAGTGTTATAAGGGATAATGTAGTCCAAGAACTCTTATACCTCAATAAATCAAACAGCCTGCTAACACTAGGACCAGAGACATAAATTTACTCCAACAAATAAATAAGACAAAGTGGAAGGGTAGAGTTGTCTTGCAATGCCTTCCCATTCTCTGGAAAAACTTTCCTTTTCAAATTAAGCAGTATGACACACTGTCTGTCTTTGAAAAGAAGCTGGACAACTGGATGATTTTTAGTACATTTACCCCTGGTATGTGTGGCCTGACGCTCCTTGAATACAGAGGCAAGGCCTAAGGGTACTGGCAAGGCAGAAATGGCTTCACAGCTGCTTTGTAACTCCTATTGATCCTTTATCCCTTTGTGCCATGAGACTACTTCATACTGGGCCAAGTCATCATACCTACATAAAACCAATCACACCATGTGTATCTAGTTATGTACACCATACTGTTACATTTATAGTGTTGTCCTGTAGCAAAATTTCAGTGTTAATGACCAGAATTCCCTATCTTGCCAGCTAAGTTTAGAATACAGTTAAAAGCAAATAGGTTACTAAGGCTAAAGGAAGGTCAAATAAAAACAGCAAATGGATGAAAATAAGTGAAGCAACCAACCAACACAGAAGCTTAAAAAACTTTAATGACACTCAGTTAGCACTTTCATGCCACAGGAGCTTCTTCAAACCAATAAACAAACATAATAAGACAATCACACACATACAGACACACAGACACAGACACACACACAGACACACACACACACACACACATATATATATATATATATATATATATATATATATATATATATATATTACAAAATATATTACAGAAATAATGAATAAATTAATAATTACATGCATGTGATTTAATTAATCCAAAACCTTTATCTATTGTCGTCCTAAAATCCATCTAAATTCTACACATTCTGTAATATTTTCATGATCACCACCTCTTCAATTAAAATTCAACAATTCTAAAGCATAAAATTTAAATCTGTGTGTATCATCACTACTATCTACATGCTTAGTCAGTAATTTAGAAGGTTTATGCTTTCTAATATCATAAATATGTTCCAACATTCGTTCAAATACTGCACCAGATTCAGGATGTATGAACTGAGAGGAAGAGCAGATATATTTACATGCACAACAGGAATTACACGGAAAAGTGACACAGTGGTCAGTTATTATTCAATATTTAGATAATTGTATTAATTATTTACACAGCACAACTTTTTTTTTTAAATTTACAGTTATTCTTATATTTCCATTGACTTTTAGATGTGTGTGTTTCCTTAGATAATAATAAAGAAATGTTGACTACTTTATATAGTAAACCTTGTAAGAAAAATGTCTTTTTACATAAATCCAGTATGCATCCAAGACATTTTTATAGAAATGTGTTAAAAGGTCAGTTAATTACAGCTGCCAGACTAAATAATAATGACACTCTGCCAGATTCACCAATCTTCCATGCAGGACTAACTTAGTCCTGCATGGAAGCGCCCTTTTAGGAGCAGGACGGCAGCGTACCATGCATATTAATGAAGGCATGCTGCCCGAGCTCCCAGGCTTAAATTGAGAGTGTAGAGTGCAGGGGGCGTGTCTGAGAGCAGAGCTCTCACAATAAACATGCACCTGCTATGTAAAACAGCAGAAAGTGTTAAGAAAAGAGCGGGATCGGTCATAGGTGTCCACATATCCCCACCAACAGTCCTCCATGTGTACAACAGCAACAGTACATATAAATAAAATGAAGAAATTCTTTTCTTTTATTTTTTTAAATCTGATTAAAGCTAACCGTAGGTGCGTGGTGCCCACCGCTTAGCTACAAGTAAAGCAGCTTAAAAGGCTGAAGAGAATAACAAGGAAGATATATGCAAATGAAGCAGCACAGCAATAGTGTACTGGGCAGAGCATGCACCTGATGAGCAAGCATTTCCTGTTCGAGTCCCACTGCAGTACAGTCTATTTTACATGACAAAGTAGGTTATAACCAATTTTTATGTTGCAAAACCCACTAAATAACACATATTTATGAACTAGAGTACTGCAGGAAATGCATATGTGAAGTATCAGTGTCATAATGAATAAGGCACTAGTAAGTGGGTCTAAGCACAACTAAGCAGTAGTAAGCATATGTAAGCACTAGTAAGCATGTTTACATGTGTTTGCATAGGGGTAAGCACTGCCAGCACAGATTAAGCAATGTGGAAGCTAACTGAGTATAAGAAACTGTAACTGAAAGATAGCAGTGCTTACTGCCACGCAAACATGTGCACACCCGCTTACAGCTGCTGTAAAGTGCCTAAGCACTCTGTATCCAATGGCCCGTCTTCTGCCCAGCAACAAAAATAAACAGCCTCTACAAGGCACGAACCCAGGTCCATGCACACCATACACAAAGTGATTTATCATTAAGCCATGACAGATACGCATAAATCTGCTGATGTCAGTACAGTACAGAGAATGTATACCAACATCTAGATGTATGTGAGTGTGTGTAATTATATTCATATCTAAACAGATACTATATATATATATATATATATATATATATATATATATATATATATATATATATATATATATAGTCAGAAATATATACATAGATATAGATATACATGAACGTATTTACATGCAAATGCTGACAACTACACATATATATGACAATACCTATATGTCTACATATACACAGCAGGTTACATATATTATGCAGATATATATCTCTGTAGGTATATACGGACATAGAAATATGTAAGCAAATATATATACACCTATACAGGTATATATGGGCATACATCTGTAGATAGCAATGGTAGATTAGCAGAAACATATATGTTCACATGCACCGTTAATGGGGTTGGGAGGCCCCAAACAATATATGTCTGGTAGTAATTGGAAAAAAACCCACAGCCAAACATGTCCACCCTGCAATACACTACCATGTTTAATGTATTTTTTGTGATCTATATAAATAATAGTTTAACTATATTGTCATTATCTGTTATTGTTATATATTTCATTCCCCTCTCCCCCACACACTAGGCGGACTGATCAGTACAGGCCCATCCAACCCAGCCTCTCCTTGACCCGTAATTTCATTACCAAACCCCCCCACTCCACAAACTCAGCCACCATCCCTTCTCTGGTTACCGGCCCATAGCTACCACACCACCACACTTAACCCACCCTCCACTTCTCCTCCCCTTGGGAGTCATCTTGTATGTTGACCCGACCCAAGTATCATAAGCCTTCCACACACTGTAGTCCATGCACATATGAACACAGCCATGCTTACCTTCATAGTGATGGTGTTATCGCAAAGAATGTAGCCCAATTTTTGGGTAGTCCCACATGGGATGAATGATTCCCTGGTAATAACAATAGACTTCACTTGTGACTTTGTTTACACCAACAGTTTGCGATACATAACATAAATATGTGAACTGGAGTACTGCAGTAAGGCCAGATGTGAGGCATTAGTGTAATAAAGTGTTGCAGCCCCCAAGACCCCATACAGTGAACGTACACATGAATCACAGATACCAGACACAGATATAGCATGGGAAATCTGGTGTATTTAAACCCCACAGGCACCAATAATTCCCATACCTGGTTGCAGCTCCCTACTGTAGGCAGAATGGCTGGAGCTGGGGAAGGCAGTCAATTTAGAGCGCAGCGCTGGGGCACCCAGGAGTTCAGATTCATGGTATAGCTCCTGGTAAAACACCATGAGGAGAGACCACTGCAGGGCCAGTACCAGGGCTTTCAGTATAAAGTGGAGGCCTGGGACAGTCTTGCCCATGACCTCACCAGTGCCACTGGTATCCCCCAGACTGATGAGCAGATCAGGCATCACCATGTTGACCTGAAGAGGCGGAGGGGTGATCTCTTGGACCAGTGGATCCAAGAAGCAAGGCAGATGGCCAATGCCCCAGCACTGAGTAAGTACCCATTCTACTACGTAGATAAAGATTGCCTAGCTTGTGTATACTATGGATTGGTAATGGCTAAATATTACTGTATTTCTCTGACAGCTGAAGATGAGCGGGCTGCGAACCAGCAAGCCCATGCTGCTAGGCTGCAAAGGCTGTGTTGTGAGGCAGGTTAGTAATATTCCTGCATCTACCGTCATAACAAATAAATATAACAGTTCTGGAAAGTGTTGTACCAGTATAAAAATGTATTGTGTATGGGATGTACCTAATAAACCAGACAATATGGCAGGAAGACTGTCATACAGGTTGCGTGGAAATAAAGGTGTAATATCTTCTGAATAAAAGTATAACCCCAGGAGTGCTTGTGTACATCCTGCTTTCATACCTTGTTGTAGTGTTGCATTCTATAAATAGTACTGTTGTATTAAGCAGTGTTATCCACACTGCTGAACGCAGGTAAAATGTGTAGGAAGTTCAGTATAACAATGCTGGAAGTCCCAAGAGGTCAGTCATATAGAACAACTGAGGTGAGACTTAGAAACCACTGGAATGCTTTACACCAATTTCCTGATAGCACAGTGTACTGTGATGTCAACTGTAATATTTTTACCACACACAGCAGGGGTATGAATCCCGGGAGTGGTAGTAAGTTGTATGCATAATCATACCCCACAACTGTACAGAGTTTGCGAGAATGTTCAGATAGAAAGTTGTATGCATAATTAGACCCAACAACTGTACAGACTTTGCTAGAATGTTCAGATAGTACACTCTAAGAATAATCATAACTATCAACTGTACAGACTGTGGCAGAATGTTCAGGTAGTAAGTTGTATGCATAGTCATGCCCTTCAACTGTTCTGATCTATCCAGCATGTCCAGGTAAATGGCCCAAATCTGCTGCCTGGTAACCTGTTCCCCTGACAAATCAGTGTGATGATCCAAGAAATGTAGGCAGCTTATACTGGCATATAATGGATAGTCAGACCTGAACATAACAAGAGAATGTATATGGAAACAAACCTGTCATTGTAGCATCTCACCCAAAGTGTATGACAGCAATTCTCAATATATGTCACATTAACACCTGCATCCTGTCATGCCTTGACCAGAGTGTGTGCAATAACAGATTGTTAGGTATGTATATAACAGCAACATGGAATCTGGGAGTTGTTGTTGTGTCTTTCTGCTTTTCCCGGTTAGGGGTCGCCACAGCGGAACTCCGGTCTGCTAATGATTGGCATTAGATTTTTACGTGCTGGCTTGCCGGGCCTAACGCACAACCTTCAATGAAGGAACGCCCATTCACGCATGTCGCCACACAGCAGACACTCTAACTGGGAATCGAACGGGCAACATCTAACTGTGAGGTGACAACTCTACCGCAGCACCATTTGTCAGGTAGTGTAAACAAAGATTGTCTCCACACCTATAACAGGTAAGAGGTGTAGACTGTAGGTACAACACAGTTCGCTCATATACTTGTCTACAAGCATGGAATCTTGGAGTATGTGTAGAAATTATCAGGTAGTGTTAACAATGATTTCCTCACCAGGTATAACAGGTAGGAGGTGTAGACTATATGTAAGACACAGTCCACGTATATACCATATACAAAAATACCATTGTACAAAGTAAGGACATTGGGTAGTGTAATAATACATGTAAGGGACAGATCACTACAGTGACTAAGAAAGTTGTGAAAACTACAGGGATATTAGTCGTTAACTGACTTCTCTCTCTCACCCCCTCCATATGTGCAACAATAACCTTATTACACACCTTGATGGGTATGTGTACACAAAATTCTGTTGGGACATATGTCCTATTGGTTTATAAATATTCACATTTGGTTTTATGCATGTGCCATGTTAAAATACTCTATATTGGTGGCCTGTTGCTATCAATGAAACCTGCATGCTGTTGTAATGGCCACTGTTGTCCCATATATGCATATCTTCTGCTCACTCTGCAGCTGTGGTAAACTGGTGTCTTGGGTTAATGGGAATACCTATGCATGCTGTCATAACTAATGCTGAATGCTGTTGACTATGACTAACTGATATCTTTCTTAAAACTGCAACACCATAGCTCGTATGGGAAGGCCGGTCCCAGCGGACCCACCTGTACCACCTCAGCTGGCCATGGCACTGGGCACCAGCAGATCTGGGGCCCAGCCTGGGACCTCCTCCTCCATTGGCCCTGCACCACCTTCGGGTGGAACCACCACAGGGGATGGGGCTCATCCCCCCGGAGCAGGGGCAGAGAGGTACCTGTCACCCACCATCAGGTCCAGGCTGTGGTGTGTAGGGAGCTCGACAGGGAGTTTTGAGACCAGCTACACCAGCTTGAGGGCCTTGTGGTGCAATTAGAGGGTGAGCCTGCCCCTCCTACCCAGCCCCCCGCACAGCCACCTTTGAAGCCGTGAAGGTGCAGTGGTGACTGCCCATGGGTGGGGACCTCAGTCCCACTCTTTCCATTTGGGGGCTCATGGGCTTGCAACTTACAAACACCCCTCCCCATCCAAGGTGTTTACCCCCCACATGTGTCATATACCGCCCCTGTATGCATCTTATTTGTCTTGTCTGTTAACCTACCCAACCTACCTCCCCAAATATATCTACTACCCCTCCCCAACATCCCACTCTCACCTAAAAAAACAGGGCAATCTGTTCCCACAAAAAAATCTTGCCCCATATATAGCTGCCCATTGCGCACACATGTCCATTGGACACAAGTAATCCAGTCTAATTGGCATCACAACAAATTATTCTTGTCCTCACCCCCACCCAGGGGTTTGAGTGTCCAAATCTACCTCCAAATTCAGTGTATATGCACAACTGTTGGTGTAGAAGAAATGGACAGCTATGGACCTTCCCTACACCCTTTCTGCACATCCCTGGCTATTTTCCCTACTGTCTTTCACTCTTTCTGCCCCTTTTTTCACCATTTCCTATCAACCCCTTTTTCTTTTCTTTTAAAGAAATTAGCACGGGGGTAAGCGGGAGTAAGCACTTTTAAGCAGCAGTAAGTGGGTTTAAGCCTGTTTGCGCCTGGGTAAGCACTGCCTACACAGGTTAAGCAATTTAGAAGCTGAGTGTAAGAAACTGTAACCGGAAGTTAGCAGTGCTTAGCTCTGTGCAAACCTGCACAAACCTGCTTACAACTGCTTTAAAGTGCCTTAATCACTCTGTATCCAATGGCCCGTGTTCTGCCTAGCAACAAAATAAGCAGCGTCTGCAAGGCTTGAGCCCAGGACCCTGCATACCACAGACAAAGTGATTTACCACTAAGCCATGACCGATATACATAAAACTGATGTTTTCAGAAACATATCATCCAGCCCAGTCATGCAACAGTACAGAGAATGTATAACAACATCTAGGTGTATGTTTGTGTGTAAATATATTAATATCTAAACAGATACAACATATGTATATATATATATATATATATATATATATATATATATATATATATATATATATATATATATATATATTTAGAAATATATACATATATGTAAATATATATGAACATATATACAATCAAATGTCTAAATTGACATACATACAAATGTATGTCTACACCTATATGTCTACATATACACAGCAAGGTACATATATGTACACAGATATATAGCTATGTGGTATATACAGACATAGTCATACATATGTAAGCTGATATATATCTATTTATATATATATATATATATATATATATATATATATATATATATATATATATATGCATATGTGGCCATACATCTGTAGATAGCAATGGTAGATTAACAAAACCAAATATGTCCACATGCACCGTTATTGGGGTTGAGAGGCCCCAAACAATATACATCTTGTATGAATAGGCATACCCCCCCCTAGCCAAACACGTCCACCCTGCAATACACTACCAAGTGTTGCAGATCCCATAACCAAGACCCGACATGACATGAGCACAAGATGTTAACAGTACTACTTCCTACCTGTATGATGTCAGGCTGGTATTGGTAACATATGAAGTACAGTCTGGCTCCCATAGGAAATGTAAAATGTGGAAGCTATCAACATCCCTAGGATACTTGTACACAGACACATATATGCAGATACAGATATACACACACACACACACACATATATATATATATATATATATATATATATATATATATATATACATATATATATATATATATATATTTACATATATATAGATATACACGTGACTACACATACACACGCAAAGATATGTACAGTAAGATACATATGTAGAAGGTGCACAAACTATGAAACAACCACTATGCCTACAGTTCTTACCAGAACAACTGGACACTGTATGGGCCACCCATACAAATGACAATCATTGCCTGTAACATATACCCACAGAGAGGTCATAGGAAAAAGCACCACACACAAGTTTGCAGGAATGGAAAACCTTTATTTGTGTATTATTACAGTTCTATATACTATTGCTACTGTAATTGGGATTGTCTTCACAGACATGGTGTGTGTGGGAGGTCACATCTGCTTTCCACATGTGTGCCATTGGCTACTGACAGACATCCTAAGGACATCATAGTAAAGTACCACTGCTAGCACGTACTGCCCCTGTCAACTGCAGCAGAGATATTGGCCAATATGTGTGGACATTCTGACACACTCTGTATGGTCCGGAGGTATACACAGAACTCCTTAGTGCAAAACATGTGTACCATGCCTGACAATATGGATGTTAACAGCCATGTAGATGGGTATAACACATAACAACTGGTATCCATATGCCACCATAGGTTATGCATTCACACACCCCTGTCTGGCCTGACACATAATAACCACTGGTACAGGGGTCCCATGGCCACATACTGCCCACTAGATATTGATATACATCTGTACAGCATCCCACTGCTCTGTCTGACATACATGACTGTTAAGGGAGGCCCAGCAGCAGTACATCTGGCAAGTATCTGCACACGACATCTTACTGGGTAAGTATACTAAGCTGTTAGGCATGTAACAGTGCACTTTGCAGACTACAGGCAGACTGGCTCAACACTGGCCTACATCTCCTATGGGGGAATGCACATATACCTGCATATATAGCAGGCTGTACAGGCATGTCACAGCACAAGGTAAGATACACCTGTGTGAAAGTGCATAGCCACAACAAATGAGAACATAGCCACTCACACACTAACCCTACATATACTGAGCCACTACACAGTTTGGTCTGATGGCTGACTGTGGTATGGAACGTGTGTGTATGGCCCTACAAACATGTAAGCCAATATGGTAACATACAGTGGAGCAGCAAGTAACATCAGATAGGACGGGACCTAGGATGATGACAACTACCACAGTCTGTACACAGGCCAACGTACATATTAACAATACACACAATGTCGACATTCACCATAAGTACACAGACCTCAGTACTGTACAAACAACCACAGTATGTCCAGGTTATGTCATCAAATATAACCCCTACTGTACATAGCATGTGTAACAGTCTGATATCTCACTGGCTTGTTATCAGATATGATGACACTAATTATGGTGTACAGCACATATGCACCATTTCATGCACGACATACATACAAAGTTAGACAGAGTTGTGGCTGGAAGCACATACACAGGGCCAATATTGACATGTTGCTGTGATAACCTCATACATTTACTGATGTAACAGGGTTTGTTACAACATATGTCCTATGATGGATATGAAGTCAGTAACTGTCACGGCTTTCACCATCTACAGACTGCAATCCTCACACTACCTTCTGCAGTCCAGAGATAGATGCTCTGTGGGTAACACATGAAACCAAAGGCACAACACACTGCCCAGTCTGCAGATGACCCTGCAGATCCATAAACATAGAACTGACATGGCAGGTATTGAGACATGTATAACAGCCATATCCACACACATACACACACACACACACACACACACACACACACACACACACACACACACACACACACACACACACACACACACACTGTTAAACCAACATTACTCCAAATGCAGTATAGCAGCACTTACAGTCTGTAGTCAGGTCATACACATCCTCCTCCTGTATGTTGCCCTGTTTCCAGAGTGTGTGTTGTTAGAAGTGAATCCCCAATCCATTTGAGATGCTGTTTGCCAAACAACAGATCTAGTTCTTGCTCACAGTGAATGAAAAGGGCCAATACCAACATGATGTTCCTAGATATTGGAGTGTGTTCCTATGCAATGGGCTATGGGACTGTTACCACAGCTGTTGCACATGCAATAAGCTAGGGGAGGGCTGCAATTCATGCAGAGGCCATCAGCTGATCATGAGCATCACTTAAAATGCACATGCTGCTTCCTAAGCAAAGCAGGTGTAGGTCCCCACATCCACCAGAGAGGGTGTGAGAGAGGCAGACAGAGGCAAAGACAAGTCAGGGAGGCATGAGGGAGTAAAACCTAAGCATGTTTGTGTCACACACCTACCAGCACAGGGTATCAAACCCCTGCTAACTATGTAGTGCTGTCACAGTTTTATGCAGTTATTGGATGCACCACATGGATTACCTGTCATGAATCCCTCAGAACATGTATGTGATGGTGAGTAACATCTACAACAGGGATATCGTAGCTATACGGTAGGTGACGTACACATGCTTGTCTGCATGAACAGGTGCCGGCGTCGACACAGGCACACTCTCACAGGGACGCACACACATTGACACACTTGGCAGGGCCAGGATTACATCTCATCAGTAGTGGGATTGCCACAACACATCACTGTGCAGGTATTACATGCACCGCATGGGTCATACAGAGGTTGTATGGGCAAAGGGTATGGAGACGTGTCTGATATCAGAGATCATGCTTCAGTATGCCAATGGGGTTTGTAGTGAGTGAGGATGTGATCATACACATCATACAACACACACACAAACACACAGGGTGCCAGTACTGACATGCATGAGTGCATGTCTGCACAGGTGTGTGGTGGCCGACTGTGCCAGATGGCTATACAAAGCTAGGTGATGGGTATACCTTGGCATAAGGCCACATGACAGTGGTCTGCATTATGGCTCAGGGATGTAGTGTCTGCATTTGCCCACACAGATGGGTATTGTATCCCCCATCCAGTCACCTGGGTGACTGTTGTGTGTGGCCAATGCCTTGCCATGTATGTGTTCCTTAGTCCATGACATGGATGGAATCTGGGATGTGCACACCTCCCACATGCATGTACAGTGACATGTGGGACTGCACCTGGGGTGTCTTGCCCATGTTTTGAACACAGATTATCATCAGATGTGCCAGTCTTACCCACCTGTGGCAGGAACGGGTAATGGGCAGCAGGTTTAGCCTGCACCTACTTTGAGAGCATGCTAACGGCATTCCCTGGTGTCAGTGGCATCTGTCCATACAGTGCATGAGGTCAGGCATGGTATGTCCTTTGTGGGTCACATGTGATGGCACCACAGGTATTGTAGATGTCCATTGGGGAACATGGGGAAGATGCACTGTCTGCATGTACATGCATTTTGGACAGATGGACAGGGTGCCATGCCCTGTGTAGCCCACTGCTCTCAGTCCATAGTTACTATCAGTGACCAATATGCAGTGTACTACCCACATATTGGCTGTTGCCTAGGCATGTGTGTGTGTATGAGACATGGGTTGAGAGTGTGCTCTAGGTAATACTTTGGTTGCTAACTGTGATTGCCTGGCCTTGATGTCACATGTATGGGTATGGCTTTGCACCACTGTCTCTCAGCTATTTCACATCTGTTATCCCTGTATGGTGGAAATTGTGATATATAGTAGGGCCACTATATAAGAAATATGCAAAACCCTCTTCACATTGGCAGGTGTCACACACTCACCTCCACACAGGGTATGAGTTACAAACACACTCACACACCTGTCATGTCTGGGTGTACAACTCTTACCTAACTAGTTTTTTTACACTACAGAACTACACAGTTATAGTACATGCCACCGAGATTACTGGAGTAATCTTTCCCCAAAGGTGTATATCACATTGGATGACATCAGCAGGATTGTCAAAGTAGGACATTTGAATTGTAGTGAGTGCGACTAGCCTAAAATGCATTGCTCCCTACACAGACAGTGACACACGCACAAAACATCCACAACTGACATGTGTGTGTATAGAACCCCTAACAGAGGTCTATATTACACTACAGCATGGGGCTCTTATAGGACTCACCACAGGGATTACTGGAGAGCTCCTTCCTCAAAGGTGTATATCACATTGGATGACATCAGCAGGCTTGCCAAAGTAAGACATTCGAATTGTAATGAGTATGAGCCCCTACACAGACAGTGACACACACACACACACACACACACACACACACAAAAACATGCACAACTGACATGTGTGGGTATAAATCCCGTAACAGAGGTCTATATCACACTACAGCATGGAGCTGTTATAGGACACACCACAAGGATTACTGAACAGCGCCTTCCCCAAAGGTGTATTTCACAATGAATGACATCAGCAGGATTGCCAAAGTAGGGCATTTGAAATATACTGAGTGTGACTAGCCTATAATGCATTGCTCCCTACACAGACATTGAAACACACACAAAAGATCCAAAACTGCCATGGGTGGGGATGGAACCCTACCAGAGCTCTAGATCACACTACAGCAGTATGCAGTTATGGCATGCGCTACAGAGATTACTGGGCTGCAACCTTTCCATAGGTGTATTTCTAGGAGGATGACATCAACAGCCTTGCCAAAGTTGAGCATATGAATTGTAAGGAGTGTGAGTACCCTAAAAAGCATTGCTTTCTACACAAACAGACACACACACACTTGCCCTGTCTAGGATTAAAACACCTACTTAACTACTTTATCACACTAGAGCAGTATGCAGTTACAGGATGCGCTATGGAGATTACTGGGCTACCACCTTCCCAGAGGTGTATTTCTAGGTGGATAAGATCAGCAGCCTTGCCAAAGTTGAGTATATGAATTGTAGGGAGTGTCAGTACCCTGAAAAGCATTGTGCTCTACACAGACAGACATGCACACAAACACAGTTATCAAGTCTGGGATTAGAACTCCTACTAAACTAGTTTATTACACTACAGCAGTACACAGTTATGGGACATGCCACAGAGATTACGGGGCTACAACTCTCCCAAAGGTGTATTTCACAGTGGTTGACCTCAACAGGCTTGTCATAGTAGGGCTACGGGGAGGCCAATTTGTGTGCATGGTCCATAACTCATTCATCTAGGGGTTGACATGCCACATGCAGGCATACACAGGGCCATATTTCACAGGTACTTGTATACAGCTACTAGATTACTTCCTTGTGCAGTCATGTTGCACAGCTGGCACGTGCACCACATAGTGTGTAATGCTGACAGATACTGGTGGCTAGTATCTGTAGTGAGTGACATCTGCACCTCATGTGTTTGGGGCCCTTTGGCTGTGGGCTGAGCTAAGCTAGGAGCAGACTCGAGCCACAGGGCTCCAAACCACTTACAGTCACAGTCACCCTCTTCCACACATCTATATACATCTACCTTTGACTTATTATGGTATGTTGTCCTGACATATATGTCTGTATTCCTATCCACTGTGTGTGCAAGGCGTGAGTGATGCATACTGATGAGTGTCTGCACTAACAGCTGCGACTGCCAGATATGTCTGGTCCACTGGTGTGAGCATGCCCAGTATGGCCATCTATATTGAATGTGTGGATCGTGTCCAGGTAGTTTGTGCTGCAGTGCTGACCTTTGTGTTGTATATTGACAGCATGCTGTCTCGGCAGGGTATCCATCGATCATTTGGCACTGCCTGTTACTACATTTCTGCATAGCAGTGGGGGGCACACCTGGCTGTTTCTACATTTCTACACAGGAGTGGGGGAGGGCCCACCTGACTGTTACTACATTTCTACATAGGAAGGGGGGGGGCACACCTGACTATTTCTACATTTCTACACAGGATTGGGGTGGCACACCTGACTATTATTACGTTACTATGTAGGATGGAGGGGGCACACCTGACTATTTCTACATTTCTACACAGGATTGGGGGGGGCACACGTGACTGTTTTTACATTACTATGTAGGATGGGGGGCACACACCTGACACTTGTACACATTTGCTATGACTGTACTGCTATGTCATGTACTCCATTTCATTCTGTATCCTTACCTGTCATGCTGACTAGAGGCATACCAGTGTACTACAAATTGTAGCTTTGGTTGCCCTACATATTAGTGTCTGACTTCCTACCCTTCAGAACTAACATCCCACTGCCTGACCTGCTGTAGTTTGTCTGTGTAGGCCTGGGGTGGAGGTTAACTATAGCCATCATTCAGAGGCCATAGCACAGGCTCTGTTTGTGTTTGTCTACACCTGTCCTGCTGGCTGAGACTGCTGTTGGGTATGTGAACCGCCCTGACTGGCATGTGTGAGTCATATGGACACTTGTTGCTCAGAACATTCCCTGCAGTGGGTTTTGTCACTCTGTGTAGTACAGGCTACTATGTTGACTCCTGTATGTGTTACAGATGTCATGGTGCCACTATGGGTACCTACTGTCTGCTGCCATCACATTCAGCCACCCAATTTGCTTGCATGCTTGCATCCATACCATAGATACAGGTAACGACACATTATACTCTATTTGGAAATTGGTAGGTTGATTGACTTACCTTGATGGTGAGCCAGACTTGCAGATGGTGCTGGAGGGCTGCCTATGTCAGATGCACATAGTATACTCCCTACACATGGTTGAGCACAGGTAGTGTCATGTTTGGCATCCCTTTTACTGTATGTGCAAGTCAGAGAGAGGTGTCATTCCCTGGGTCCCTACTGTGTCAGTGTATGTACTATGCATTGTCTCTTTGCCACGACCTCGGCATACTGGGCACGCCTCCATCCACCTACTGGGGGCAGGCTCAGGTTATTCCTCCTCTGAGTCACCCTGTGGCTGTGCAGGCCTTGGCATTGGTGGGGGGATGTGTGGCCCTGCCCTGTGCTGTTTCTGCAGGATCATATTGTGTAGCATGGCACATACCATAACAATTTGGGTACATGTAGCTAGTGAGTACTGCAAGGCTCCACCGGATGTGTCCAGACACCAGAAACATGACCTGAGCATCCCAAACACATGCTGTATTATAAGTCTGGTCTGTGCATGTGCCTCATTATAGCATTCTTATTCAGGTGTGTGTGCATTTCTGTTGGATGTCATCAGCCATGGCTCCAGTGTGTAACCAGCATCCCCCACTAGGTAATCGTAGGGGATGTCCCCACTGGCAAATTTCTGGTACAGCTGTGTTAGATGCCATATGTGGGAATCATCAAAGCTTCCAAGGCAGCCAGCACGCACATTCATTATAATGTCCTGGGCATCATAGACAACCTGGCAGTTGATGGAGGGGATTTCCCTGTGGTTGATGTAGGCCCTACCCTGATCACCAGGTAGTGCCTTGATGCATATGTGCATGCAGTCTATAGCACCCACTACCTCAGAGTATTCTGCTATTTGATGGAAGAGACGCATATTGCTGGCCAACACTTCACGGGTGTTGAGGAAATATACGTGCTCACTGGCATGTGCTGACATGGCATCCAGGAACTGGTGGAATACTCTGGATGCTGATGCCTGTGAGATCCCCATGATATCCTCATTTCAGCTTTGGGAGGTACCTGTGACTAGTATTTCTAGGCTTACACATACTTTGGTATCCACTGGAATGGGTTCCCCTCGGTCAGTTTGGTGTGTCAGATGTGGCCGACACTGCTCAACAATTTGCTGTAGGAGGTCTCTGTCCACCCTATAGTGCTCCACTATCTCCAGCTCATGTAGCCCCTGGTGGGTCTGTACACTCTTCTCCGTCTCCTCACTGTAGGTTGATTGGCAGCATTCACATCCTCACCACCCTCAGCCTCTTGCACATGTTGTTCTATGTAGCCTGCTGCAGCCCTTCTCATTTTGTAGGTTTGTTTGTTAGAATTTCCCCGCTTGTATACACCGGTGGTGTAGAGTGTGGAAAAAAACAGAGGGATAGGTGTTTGCATAGTTTATAGTAGTGTTCTGGGCTGGGCTGGGCTGCTGCCTGTGTAATTGGCTGATTCTGATACATTTCACCTGCCAGCTAAGCTAGTACTCCTTGATTACCTTCCTACTGCTGTTTTCCCTTCTCATTGCCTTCCCGTTTAAGCCCGTGGGCGCACCACTCAAACAGAGTGGTCATATGTGCACACTGTTGCTATTTCCTGTTTAACTTCTTTTTTCCTCCTGTAAAACCCGGTGTGTGGCGCACACACCCACTTAGGCTTTGTAAAGAGTGCTAGGCAGGTTTAGACACACCCCGTAGCTTAGCTGAGCTAAGCTAGGAGCAAACCTGAGCCACAGGGCTCCAAACCGCTTACAGTATGCCTGACACACACACCCATGATGTCGCCTAACTCCTCGGCCTGCACCAAGCTATTCCTACTCTTACACTGCTGAGACCTGACTCACTCGCTGGGGAAAACTGGGATTCACTATCCTTCCCCTCATTTGCATAGGATTGCCTGCTAATGCATAGTTATATGTCTCACACAGAGCCTCCCCCCTTAGCAACCAGTACTCACTGGCCAGGTTGTCTTCTGCCTGCCATTGACTTGCATGGCAGAATAGTGATTTTACTTAGAATGCTTATTTTAGGTTTATTTTATTATTTTCCCCCCAATCCCGTTTGCATGCTGCCCTACGCTTAAACAGCCGAGGTCGGCTAAAAAAAAAATAATAGTTGATTTTTTTTATTTTTTGTTTTGTTTGAACTGCCAATGGCCTTATACTTGGCCATTGGCATGCTTACTACATGATATGCAGCCTTTATTTGGAGCTGTCATAGCTCCGTTTTTGATTTTGCAGAAATGTACTTGGTTACTAACCGAGTACATTTCTACAGATAGCACTAGTCTTGCACAGACTGTTGCAAGCTTCCTGGATTGCAAAATCACCTCATTTGCATGGATTTCACCTGCAAATGGGGTGATTTGCGTACCAGATCTTAGTCCATGCAAGATTAGTGCAGGAGCGCTCGTGCACACCCTGCAGGCTGTTCCTGGATCACACGGCAGACATATTGCCTGCTTGAGCTCCTGCACCGATCTTGCACTCCATGTAAGCTTTGCAGAATCCAGGGAACTATCTTGGCATGGGATTTTTAAAGTCATGTTGCAAATTTTCCTAGATAGATGCTACTGTTCTGCTGAAATTGATAAAACCATCACTGAAGTTTGGTCATATAGACATGGTGCTGTGAAGCCATTCTTTTCAGAATCTGAGAGGAGTACGGATTATGGCATTCATGGTAGACTGCTTATACTAAACCTAGATTTACATTGACATACTCGAGTGATGTCAGTATTATATGTGATGTATCAATAAGAACTGGCACATTTTGATGGCAGATGATAATCTCAAGAAAATTGTAGCAATTAAACCATCTTTTTCCTTTAAAAATAATAAATCTTTAATCTTTCCATGTAATTCCTGTAGTGCATGTAAAAATATCTGCTTTTCTTCTCAGTTTATACATCCTGAATATGAAATACCAAAAAGTTCAAGTACAGAACCACGTTTGAAGGAAATAGAAACAGCACACTTTATTCACAAGGATAAAAATAAATGGTAAGCGCTTTCACAACCTCACAAAATTGCTTCTTCAGACCATATAATTCAAAACCCACACCCTCCTAAAATATATGACTGCAGAGAAAAAATATCCAGTCACATCAACAAATCAATTAAAGCCTCTTAATCAGAAAGTAATCAACTTAAAAACACAATGCTGTAAAACCAACAAAGAAATACATATAAGAAATAAATACATACATAAAAATAACAGTGAAAATATATCACACATTTATATATATGCACAAAAATATATATGCATAAAAATAAATATATACAAAGCCTACAGTATGACAGTCATTACTTCCTTAACCTCCTGTTTAAGAACAGGTCTCAAGGAAACATAATCATTGAGACCTGGTGGTTTATGAGCTGCCAGGAGAAAAATTCCATCTAAGCTCTCTTTGTTCCGTCTTATTAACTAAATCGCCCTTCCTATTCCCCATTTCTAGGGTATCAATCAATGTAAAATCAAAATAATGGTTATCACCACAAAGTATCATGTGCTTAGCTATAGCACTATGTTCAGATTTCTTTCTAAAACAGTAATAGTGATCACGTATACGTTCTCTAAGACGTCGATTACTTTTACCTATATAAGATGCCTGACAGCTTATACACTGAGCTAAATAGACAATGCTCCGACTGATACAATCCACAGACACATGGAACATGTACAATTTCTGTGTCACAGGGTGAACAAAACTGTTACTGCTGTTGATATATCTGCAAAAGGAGCAGGTATTGCAACTATTTGTTTCATTCTGTATAACTGGCCTACGTCCTTGCTTATCAGAATAGCATAACAAATGTTTAAGTGATATTTTATTTTTATATGTATATCTGGGCTTATTCCTTACAACACTTAAAACGTGATCATCAGTGGCTAAAATATGCCTATTCCTATCAATAATATGTCTTATCATACCAATATCATTTCTATGTGTAAGGCTAAACCTAAGGCCAGCATTCACCTCCTTCTACTCAATTCTGTATTATCACAAGATCTGGGGGCAGGAACAGTAAGGTTTCCCCGCATTTGATCGCAAACCCATAGCACTTTGACAGGCTGCATTAATTTCATAAGTAGAGTAACCCCTCTCAGCAAATTCAACCTTAAAGGTATCCAGACTCTTAACAAAATCTATTTCTCTGGCATGTAACCTAGAATTACATAGAGCCTTATTCTTAACATTTCTAAAAACGTGTGGAGGGTGCATACTACTGCGATGAACATAACTATTCTGATAACAATCTTTCCTGTATAATTTAGTATAAATGTTCCTGTCCTGATGGTCTAAAATGACCCAAATGTCAAGGAAATCAATTTGTTGTGAGGAGTGAACAGCTGTAAAATGTAGAAAAACATTACTGCTGTTCAAGTAAGTTACAAAATCTAAAAGCATATCCTCAGTCCCCCTCCATAAAACAAACAGATCATCCACAAAAATGCCTGTAAAACAGAATATTGTCTACAAACCTATTAGCTGTTAATAGTTTAGACTGTTCCCATTTAAGTTGCGTATATATAGGAAAAACACGTTTTCAAACAATTATTTGGAATATAGTAGCAACCATCCATATGGAACTAAGAAAAGTATTTTTAAGGGACAATGCATCCGAGCTGCAAGAATGACATCTACATATGAGGAGATGATAGATGGAATGGATTTTATTGGTAGAATGTTTAGCATCAAAGGATACCCCACAAAATTAATGGATGAAGTAAAAAATATGTTATAGGAGAATGGGGTAAAAATATTTCCCAGTTCTGGGTAGACCCCTCCAAAACCTTAATAAAAAGACATGTGATATTGAGTATAGAAGAGCATGCATTCTAGAGTATACTCTTCAAGCTAAGTATATTAAATATATTTTAAATAAATATTGGAATGTTATGACTATGGATAATACACTGAAAGATATAGTAGGCAAAGCACCCATATTTGTTTATAAAATGGGAACAAATATGAAGACAGTATTAGAAAGAAATAATAGGGTAGAATGTTTTAATACTAAATATAAAGGAACTCATAAATGTGGAAGCTGTAGTTATTGCCATGTGATTTTAGAAGTTGAAACTATGTATTTAGCGAATGTTAATGGGACTAGTATCAAATTTTGTCGTGGGAATTGTAATACCCATCATGTTATATATATTGCTGTTTGTATAGGCTGTACTAGTTTCTATATAGGAAAAACAGAACGGAAGTTCAAGAAACGTATATATGATCACCTCTATGCTATTAAGAAAAAAGATGGTACTAATGCATTATATAGGCATGTGGCTGATACAGATAACAGCCACAAGTTTAAATTTGCCATTTTAGAACAAATTAAAGTGAATAATAGAGGTGGAAATATAAAGGCTATTTTAGCGGAAAAGGAAGTTAGATGGCAAATACTTACAGATGCAGCTACACCACCTGGTCTAAATGAATACATTAATATTAAACCATTATTAACCACGACATTATAGTTTTAGATAGTAGAAAATATAGTATTGATCATCAATTAGTCTTTTTAGTATGGTTATTTATTATATATATATTTTTACAAAAGAATTTTAATACATCATTAGTGGAATTTTTATGGTAGGATATGGTTAGAAGTATTATTTACATCTCAGTATAATATAGAATGTAGGCTGAGAATTATATTATGGTTCATACCTTACTTAAGTTATATGCACATGTATTTTTTTTTTTTTAAATTATTATATTTTTAGGAGTTTTTTCATACATTCCCCAGAGATTATATAGGTTAAGTGTTAAGTGTTTATATAATTGTTATCATATGCCTGTATGTAATGAAATTAATTATTTCTTATTTTCTTATTTTTTTATTTTTTTATTTTTTATTTATTATTAGATGGTATTAATTATTTCTACATTGTTGTAAGAGAATTCAGATTTGGAAAGATTTTTGTATATACATATACAATTTTTAGTGATAGGTATAGGATGTATGCCTTTAAATTTTTAGAAATTTTGGCACCAAAAAGTTGATAAATTACTCTTTGCTGAACGTTTTGTTGATTCTGATGAAGTCCACATAGTAGGTGGAAGAAAGTGCTAAATCCGATTTCATTGTCTTGCATGTCAATATTTTGTATTAGTTTTAATTCGCTTTGTTTGTTCGTACATTTGGAGTTAATAAACCACAGGTCGTATCATTGCTGGTGTGCGGAGGCATTCCTTGGACTATTTAGTGTTGGATAACTTTTTTTGGTTTCCTTGTTGTTGGTTACCACACTATTTTTGCTGTATTGTACTGTTCCCATTTAGCCATTACAAGATTGGCGTAGCTATTGGCTACCGAAGTACCCATAGCTACGCCAGATGTCTGCAAAAAGTATTGCCCATCAAACTTAAAAATGTTAAATTCTAAAACTAATTCTAAAAGGAAACAAATTAAATCTAAAGTGTAAATATCCATAGCTTTAACCTGAAGTAAAAATCTCTTAAGTATTCCAATCCTTGCTCATTTGGGATGTAAGTAAAAAGAGAATTTACATCTAAGGTTATACGATACTCATTGCCTTGCAGCACATAATCAGAAAGAAATGGATACAGATCTTTTAAGAAGTGTTCAGAGTCCTTAAGCACTATGCTATAGCCACTCAAAACAGGTCTCAAAGACTTTTCAACAAAAATAGATACAGGTTCTGTTATCCATCCTGAGCCAGACACAATAGGTCTCAATGGAGGTGAAGGGGCATTTTTGTGTATCTTAGGCAACCCATTTATACTAGGAACAACAGAAATATCTATTACAAAATACTTATACAAATCCTGAGATAGGCAGTTTTCTAAAAAACTATTTGTAATGTGCAAATTAAATCTATCAATAAGCATATCTACTTCAGCAGCAGTGATCATTCTATAAGTATTAGCATTCATTAACATATTCAACATTGACTCAACATAAAACACTCTGTCCATCACCACTATGGAATGTCCTTTGTCATCAGATTTAATAGTAATGTCTATATCACCACACAAAGAGTTCAAAGCTTGTGTGTCAGCAAAAGTCATGTTATAAAAGTTTTTACCTCTTGCATCCTGATAGAAATCTCGATACAAATCCTCTTCACAAATTCTCATAAATATATCAAGAACTGGTGGAAGCATGGGTAAAAAATTACTAGGGTGTTTAAACAAATTATAAGAAAGGCCAGATTGATCCATTGCACCATACATTATTTTCAAGGCTGCATTACATACAAACATTCTAAGTTCAATGATAGTATCTGGCAAATCCGCCCGACATGCCGGAATGAAAGTTAACCCTTTATTAAGCACTGCAAGCTCTTCCGACGATTAAACACTGCTGGAAATATTGAAAGCTAAGCTGTTTGTCACATCTTCTTTATTGTCTGTACTTGCCCTTCCCCGAATGATTGTTTCCTCTCGGGATTCTGCTCCTGTGAACCTGTTTGGGGATTCCCCTTCTGATGTGCATTGAAGGAGAGAGGCAATGAGGGAAAAGGGTGATCCTGATTAGTAGACAGCATTTCTTTCACATTAACCATAGGTTCCTTCTCAAAGGTAATTGTCCTCTTCCTTACAACTGGTTCCGAGCCCAGCTTTTGCGAAATACTGATTCTTTCATTAAAATCAATCAGCCCACTTGACAATATAGCAGAATCTGCAGTTGCTCGACTAGTAAAAGTGTTTGAATGCACATTATGCATAACAGGAGAGGATTTATCAGGGTTTTTATTGCTGTTAGACTTAACTGTGTTGCCCGATTGCAAGTCCCTCGGCCAAGCAAACACATGACCTTTCTGAAAGTCTGCTCTTGGCCAAGCAAACACATGACCTTTCTGAAAGTCTGCTAAGTCTCTCTTTAACTTCTTTTGTTTAGTCAACAGTAATTTATTCTCATAACTCTGAATCTGTTCAATAAATTTGGATAAATGAGCTACCACCGTGGTATCAGTGGAATCCCTGTATAGCTCATTTTGCATGCACTGAATTTTATCACATAGTTCTTGTTCTATAGGGAGGAAAAACTCAATAATTAACTGCATATATAAAATGCTAGTGTCTATATTAATTTGTTGCCACCTTGTTAGCAAATCAGGAATGAAGACCCATAGGAAGGCATGTTCGTAATCCATAGCCCTCTGGGAATGACTTTAAGCTTGCAACAAGCTTCCATAGGTAACCGCTGATACTGCAGTCTTTTCAAGTGGTACAAGTCATTCTCCAACTCACAGAATTTCTGACAAATATTAAACTGGACATTTTCCACTTCTGGATCAGAAATAACTTCACAATTAAAATCCCCTGCAAGCAAGGGGTTAGAATCTACATTAAGCAGCTGTAAAAAATGTTGAGAGTCTCTATGTCCATTCTAGTATTGTTAGAAGTACCTTCAGCCATGGCCAATGTGAACAACACACAAAAGTAGAAATCCAAAAAGCAAAAAAAAAAAAAATGCCCAGCTGGTGAACTAACTTGGAAATACAAAAGTTCAACAAAATACCAAAAAATCCAAGTACAGAACCACGCTTGAAGGAAATAGAAACAGCACACTTTATTCACAAGGATAAAAATAAATGGTAAGCACTTTCACAACCTCACAGGATTGCTTCTTCAGACCATATAATTCAAAACCCACACCCTCCTAAAATATGTGACTGCAATATTACAGAATGTGTAGAACTTAGATGGATTTTATGACTGCAAGCAGATAAAGGTTTTGGATTAAATGAGACTGTGTCTTTAAAACCTTTATTGAAATCACATACATTTAATTATTACTTTATGAATTATTTGTGTGTATATATATATATATATATATATATATATATATATATATATATATATATGTAATTGTTTTACTGTGCATATATTGATCTGAAGAAGAATCTGTGGCATGAAAGCACTTACCAAGTGTCATTAAAAGCTGCTTGGTTGGTAACTTCACCTACTTTCTTCCATAACTTTAGAATACATCATTCTGGGTAGTTGCAAGCATGCATTAAGACTGGCATAGTTATAGGAGATTGCTGCATTGGTGGTGAAGCAGTTTTAGTTCTAAAAATTAATGCTACAGTGTGTTTCAGCATTTTTATGTATTTTTGTCTTTTTCTACAGAGTAGTATGACTATGGAGTTGGTACATACCTACCTGCAAAATTTTTTAGTGCATTTTTTATGTTTTTTTACTTCACCGTTTTCAATATTTAATTTTTGATGAATGGTAAACCAAAAAAGTGTTCTACAATCGCACAGGGGTAAACCCTTAAGATTAACATATTTAAAAAGGACTATTTTACTAATAAGTTCTTATATCTATTAAAGAATGAAAGCACTCAAAGCCTGTTTGGCTTACTTTTCTTTTTCCAGGTCTTAGCAGGTTGTTACTTATTTTACTAATCATTTTTTTTCTAGAACTTATTTTAACATTTGTATCTATTCATGGTGGTTTACCATATTTTAAGACAGTGTTTTATTTTTGTTTTATTACACCATACATATTTATAAACATTATGCATGAATGTAAGATGTTTTAGCCAGATCAGAATAATGCGCTACTAATGCTTTTTGCTGTAAACATATCAGTTCTTCATGTACTAGTCTGCAAGGCATTGGTATTCTTTGTATTTATAACATTAGTGCAATTGGCTTTCAGACAGCATCAGTGTAGTTCATTTTTAGATCTCATGCTAAACAAGCTCTATTTCTTTGAGACCAGTTAAATGATGGAGATATTAAATCATTTCAGGAATATACTCTTTTTTTTACCTTCCTGAGAGGCATTATTTTACCTCAAAATACCCTGTTTTATCACTATACCATCTAATTATCTACCACCATTATTACTAAGCCATTCTTCATTCATTGTGATTATTTATCCAGTCTCATCAATATTTTGCATATTTATTTTATGTGTTTATGTATACCTGTTCTACATATTACACGTTTCTATGTCTATTGTATATCTGTATATACAAATTTCTATTTTCTGTATACTCTGTGATTGTATACTTATACATACACTGAATTTTGATGCAGAAACATTGGACCCACTTCCATTTCCATTTCAGAGATAGGCTTACCATGGAGATTTAGCAGGAACACATATAGCACTATGGTGGGCCTCCTCCATGGCCATGTTAAATGCTAATGAGGCATTCCAGGGAAGCAATTTATGCTAATTCACCACGTGATCTCCCCTGGAGCTGCCTGTGATAAGGCACTTATGCAGGGAATTGTTCAACTGTGTAAAGTAACATGGCTGTCATGGCCACTCGTATTAATAAACACAGATGAAAGATTATGATCTGATGTTGTTAATCTTTGTTCATTCCTTACTGATGGGTTATCAGTTCTGTCCTCGGAACCGAGCTGGCCAATATCAAGCTTGCATCAGCCAAAAACTGTCGAGCCAAGGTCCTATCCAGAATGCTCTGCTCCCTGTTACTTCAGATCTCGTTTGACGCATTGCTGAACAGCCATGTCAAGCCAATCTCTCAGCTAAGTGTTTAATTTTTTGACAGTTTATATATACTATTACTCTAAATTTTTTTCTCAAACGTTTATTGTAATATTTTCCTACCCTATCACACACTTTACACTCTCTTCCTTTAGTCTTTTCCCTTTATTACCCTCTTTTCTTACCTTGTGGTAATTCTCCATTATCATCATTGGTAATCCTTCCTTTTCTCTTGTTACCCTTTTCTTGGATAGCCGTTATTCTTCCTTTGCTACTGTGCTTCTTCTCCACACCAGCTATGTCGGATAAGAAAAGTTCCATTGGTTTCAAGCAGTGCAAGGATTGCGGCCATAAGTTACTGCTTTCTGATGGCCATGACTTATGTGTCTACTGTCTTAATGTCTCCCACTTGACTGTAGATCCTCCGTGTGGAATTTGTAAAAACTTCTCTACCAGGACTCTCAACAAGAGGAAGAATAAGTTAATTTTAAAGGTCTACTCAAGTCTCCTTTCTCTGAGGCTATTTCTGGGTTAGAGGGCTCACCCCCTCGTGTTAAACCCTGCAAGAGGAGTTTTTCCTCTTCTTCATCAAAGTCACTCCCTTCTTCTCCCTCTGGAGATCGTAGGGAGTCAACTCACAAGAAGGTGAAATTGATTACTACTCTGGCGCTGCCACCTCTGACCCTGTCGGCTCAAGGCTTGGCATCGCCTCAAGTGATCCTGACTACAGCCATGTCTCCTTTATCAATATTGGCACCGGAGTTCCCGGTGCAGACAACTATGGTTCCGACAGTTCTGTCACAACCCTAACAGCACCATCAATACAGTTTCAGTCCCCTTCGGCACCATTGGTACAATCACCTTCGGCTCCAAGTATGACTCTTCTGTACTTCACGGTGCAGACTTTTTCGGCACTGATATGTACTTTGGTGCAGTCCTTCTCGGCACCGTCCTTATTGCTGGTGCAGACACTTTCCACTATGGCACTGTACACTTCGGGGCAGACCTTTGCCTTTACAGTGCAGACACCTTGAACTACTACGGCGCTGATATCTTCGGTGTAGAACTTTTCCACACTTCTTTGAAGCAATCACCAAAGCCGTAGATGAGGGTAAAGTGGTTCACACAGCCTATCTAGATCTTGCCAAGGCTTTCGACACCATCCCCCACTCTGGAATTATAGATTAACTCACTAAACTAGGTATAAATCCCTATGTCACAAGATGGGTTGCCAACTGGCTTACTGACAGAGCCCACACTGTGAAAGTATCAGACTCCAAATCTGACTTCAGACCAGTGACAAGTGGAGTACCACAGGGTTCAGTCCTGGGTCCTCTCCTGTTTGGTATCTACTTCTCTGAAGTACAGGCTAACACAGAAGGTCTTTGGCTAATGAAGTTTGCAGATGACTGCAAACTAGGAGCCATAATCGAAACTCCTAACATTGTGGACATCCTACAAAAGGGCCTCACTGAGACAGATGCCTGGTGTCAAAGCCATGGTCTCAAGCTCAATGCCAAAAAGTGCATTGTCACCCCCTTTGGTAAAAACTCTGTACCAATGAACTGCAACCTAGGAGGTAGTATACTTAACACCAAAAGTGTGATAAGAGACCCTGGGACACAGGTGGACAGTAGTCTCTCCTTTGATAATTACATCGCCACAGTAGTCAGGAAATCCTTCTACGTGGCACACCTCAAAAAAAAAGGTTTCTCATCCAGAATAAAAGAGGTTATTGTTCCCTCTACTCATCACTCATTAGACCCACTATAGAGTACAACTCCCCTTTTGGTATGTACCTCACAAGACATCTACAACAACTGGTAAGGCCTCAGAAATACCCCACAAAGAGGATTGCCAGCCTCAAACAGATGCCCTACACAGACCATCTGAAAAAACTCCAGCTTTACTCCGTTGCATATTGCCTACTCAGAGGTGATCTCTGCCTAACATACAAAGCTATGTCAAACCCAGAGCTGCTGGACATGCTCCATCCCAATCCCTCCGAGCTACATGCTCTAGGGACCTAAACCTTGTCACCACAATAAACAGAACATGCTGGAGGGATAGATTTCTGTTTGAAAGACTTCCCATTCTCTGGAATAAACTATCTATCTATATCAAACAAAGTTCCTCATTAACACTCTTCTTGAAAAAATCTTGATGATTGGATGGGAAATAGGAAATTCACCCCAGGGATCACTTCTGTGGCTCTGCTCGACAGTGGCACAGGAAAATAATTTTCTTGGGTGGCAAAAGCCAGGGTACCTTTTTGGCTGGGCTTGTATAGGCCACAGGGCCGATAGCCTAGTACCTACCTATGAACCTATGAACACCATTTTCTTTGGTGCAGACTTCCTCACCTCCTAGCTCTGCACCGAATGAATTAGCAAGGACCAAATACTCTCCTTCATTGGATCCTTTTGTGAGCAGTCAATATAGTCCTTTCCTAGAAAGGCCAGAATCACCATCAGCTTTCTCCATGAGGTCAACCAAGAGTCTTTCTGAGCAGGATATGTTGTGGCTTGTTGACCAGTTGCTTGTGGCCAGAGGTCTCTCTCAACCATTGAAGTCCACATTTCCTCATTCAGGTGAGTGTATTTTGCCTCAAACCCCAGTGTATAGTCTTCCTTCGACTTCCACTCAGGTCTCGAGGCCTATTACTCCAACAGCAGCTTCTCTCCCTCTGAATCTAATAGTGGATCTCACTTTGGAACCAGAGTCATCCTTGTGGCCTTTGGTGCACTGGGCATTGAGCTTTTCTCAGGCCAGTGGCTGTGCCATTGGGGAAAGCATTCCTGGCTCCTTGCCAATTTTTTCTATGGCTCCTTTCAGAGATGCTCTCTCTCATATGGTTCACGGCCTTCTTAAGACTCCTGGTCTGGGGGCGGGCTCGTCAGGGTCGGGTGTGACACCTGTTCCAAGGTTGTCATGCTCGGTTCCAGGCTCCCATCCCTCCTTGGGTGGGCCAGCCTTACAGGCCATGGAGAGGGCGCTTGCCTCCGCTGGCAAAGCTCATTTGTTGGAGTCTTCTCCCCCACTCTGTGCTGCAACTGCCAAAAGCTTCAACTCCCAGACACTGGGCACAAGAGCCTCAGGTCTCTCCTCCTCAGGAGATCCCCTCTTTGCAGTCTTCCCCATAACCTCCCACTGAGGAAGCACCCCACAAAGCATCATGTAAGAGGAAGCACATGGACTCCACCAAGGAGTCATTGACTGAAGATACGGATTTTGATGATGGAGAAGGATCCCCACGGTCACCCTCTGATGAGGTGTCCTTTGTTGACATCCTCGAGATCCTTAGACAGATGGGTGATTGGAAGCCCTCTAATCCTTCCTTTGAGGAATCTGTATTCCTGCAGGCTTTTCATGCCTGGCCACCTAACTCCTGGGTCACCCCACCTACCGATGAGCTCATCCAGCTCATCATGCAGTGGGCATGGAAGGCTCCTGATACCATGGAAGCGATACCTAAGAAACCAGATAAAATACCCCCCCCCCCCCACGCTGAGCACCCGCACTGGTGATGTGGTCTTTCAGTAGATTCTATGGTAGTGACAGCTGCTACTAAGAAGGATTTAGCAGAAGAGAGCCAAACTGTCCATCCACCCAACAAGGAGTCCCGGGCAATTGATAGATTAGGGAAGCATGTGTTTGCTTCTTCGACCTTCGCCAAGAGGTCTTTGAATTATTTGGCACATTTTACCAGGCTTCGACAATATCTTATCAACCAGCTCTCTGAATCCTTGGCAGAAACTGTTTCTGATGAAGTCTGTGATAATGTGGCTTCTCAGATAGCTACCCTAGAGTCCATTTCCAACTATTCCATGCGTCTTATTTCTCACGCAACGGAAGGGGAGGCTAGAGTGGTGGGCGCAGGTATAGTCACCAGATGACATGCTTAGATGCATTTTTCTGACTTTGCAGACTCCTTTAAGGCTTCCTTCATGAATGCCCCTATAGAGGCCACTTCTTTGTTTGGCCCTAAAGTCAAGGATACGCTGGGCATGGTGCAAACAAGATGCCATTGGTGTCAGACACTCCACTCCTCAGCAATTCTATTCCAGAAATCAGAGGAGTGGAAAGATCTGGCACAAGAAGTCACAGGGTTCTTTCCAGAATGCACATGCCGAGTTTTCCCGTAGAGGCAGAGGTGGAAACTCCAATGGAAGTCACCCCTTTCGGGGCAGAGGGGGTCCATGAAACTGGGGTTCCAGAGATTCTTTCTCTGGCCAACCCTATCAGAGCTACTGAAGCATTGCCCGACTGCTCACCTCTGGAAGCAGTCATGGGTCATTTCTGCTTGTACCCTGCTGCCTGGCAAAACATAACAACTGACTCTTGGGTACAACTGATTATATCCAGAGGCTATCACATCCCCTTCCATATTTACCCAGTCTCATCAAGAGTGTTACCTGACGTTCCACCCAGTCAAAGGGAAGCAGCAGTTCACAAAATTAAAAAGCTGCTACAAAAAAGTCATCCAGATGGTCCCCTCAGACCAGATAAGATCCTGATTTTACTCAAGTTTCTTTTTAGTGTCAAAAAAGACAGGGGACTGGAGACCAATTCTGGATCTCAGTACACTAAACAAATTTGTAAAAACAGAGACATTCCAGAAGGTCACAGTTCAATCTATCCTTCCTCTTCTGGAAGAAGATGATTGGGTGTGCTCTGTAGATCTTCAAAATGCATATTACCACATAAAAATGGACAAATGCTCAAGAAGATACCTCCACTTCTGTATAGCAGCCAGTCACTACCAGTTTTGAGCCCTGACTTTCGGTCTCTCCACAGCCCCCAGAGTGTTCAGAAAATGCATGGCAGTGGTTATCACTCATTTGCGACTTCAAGGATTCCAGGTGTTTCCATATCTAGATGACTGGCTCCTTACCGCCCCCACCAAGCGTCTACTGGAAGAAGCTCTGCAGTATACTCTTATTAGCTCAAAGTCAGGGAATAACTATAAACTGGGAGAAATCCAAAACAACCCCAACTCAGTCTTTGGAATTTATAGGGCTACTGTTGGACATGAGAAATTGCACAGCATCCCTTCCAGAACACAGACTTTAGAGAATAAGACAACAAGTTCAACTGCTGCTCTGTCACCACAAATCCCCAGCTCGATCTGTACTTCAGCTATTGGGGTCAACGGCAGCTTCGATTACCATTGTTCCTCTAGCCAGATTCCACATGATACTTCTTCAATGGCTACTTCTCACTCAGTGATACCCTCTACAACATCCTTTGTCTTTTCAAATAAGTGTAACTCAGAGCTGCAAGCAAGATTTACTCTGGTGGACATCTCAAAATCCCAAACAATGGTCTCGCCCTTTCAACTCCCATCAACCAATAGCCATGGTGACCATGAATGTCTCCCTGATGGGGTGGGGGGGCTATGACAGGGAAACTCAGTCCAAGGCACCTGGTCGGAGATAGAGGCCCTTTTGCATATCAATGTCCTGGACCTGAGGGCGGTGCTTCTAGAGTTGCAAGCATTTCACTTCATCCTTCCATCAGGGAATATTGTGATCCAATCAGACAATATGTCAGTGGTCTGGTACATCAACAAACAAGGGGGCACCAGGTCTTACCCATTATACCGAGAGGCCTTGAGAATATGGCAATGGGCGATAGCTCACAACCGCTTTCCTGATCGTAACTAAAATTCCTGGGAGCTACGACATGATAGCGGACAAATTGAGCAGGTGCATTCTACAGCCTTATGAGTGGTCCCTCAATCCTCTGATAGTGGCAACAATCTTCAACCGCTGGAGCCAGCCTTGCTGCGACCTATTTGCCTCCCCAACCAACTACAACTACTTTGCCCTGATCCCCCCTTGGGGACAGTCACCAAGGGATGCTCTAGTTCACGCTTGGCCCTTGGGTCTTCTTTATGCTGATCCTTCTCTCCCCCTCATTTCCCAATTTCTAACAAAAGCATGACATTTGAAGAGCAAAGTGATCCTCATTGCTCCATATTGGCCTCGACAAGTCTGGTTTCCCTTCCTCTGACCTCACCTACTAGATCAACCGTGGTTCCTCAATCCATCCCCAACATTGATCTCCCATCCACAGGGTCTGATTCACCCCAATCTAACAACCCTGAAACTGACAGCTTGGTTTCTCTACTTCCTATGATTGCCAGGCATGAAAACCTTTTGCCCCCGTGCACAATATTCTTATTACATCTCATAAATCATCCAACAGACTAATCTATCTTAACAAATGGAAGAGGTTCTCTCAATGGGCAGCAGATAAGCAAACAGACCCCTTGTTAGCCCCGGTCTCAGTGGTATTGGATTACTTATCACATCTTTTCCACTCTTGTCTGCCTCTACTATCCATGTACATTTAGCTGCCATCTCAAATTTTTATATTGGTTTTCAAGATTCTTCACTTATGTGACACAGACTCTGTAAGACTTTCTTGAAAGGGGTTATCCACCTAAAACCTCCCTTTAGAGAACCCGTGAAACCTTGGGATTTGGCTTTGGTTCTGCAAGCTTTAACAGCTCCACCCTTTGAACCTGTGTCTTCTTGTGATGTAAGATATCTCTCTTGGAAAACGTTGTTTCTGACTGCAATCACATTGGCCAGGCGATTGTCAGAACTTCAAGCCTTATGCATCAAACCTCCCTGTCTTATCTTCCATAAGGATAGGGCATCACTGAGAACCAATTCTTCCTTTTACCATAAGTGGTGTCAGAGTGATCTATCAACCAGTCTATTGATCTCCCAGTGTTTTTTCCTAACCATTTTAACAAGGGAGAGTATTGCTTGCACTCCTTGGATGTTCATAGGCAAATACGTTTTTATCTGGACAGAACAAAATCTACCCGTAAGTCAGACCAACTGTTTCTGGCTTTTTCTGGACCTAGATAGGGTCATCCTGTAACAAAAGTTACATTGGCTTCATGGTTGAGAAATTGTATGAAATTTTTCATTACAAATTGGACTTGGCCTCCATAGGTTCATAGGTTCATACTAGGCTATCTGCCCTAGGGCATTTATAAGCCTAGCCAGAGTGTGTTTGGCTTTCGCCACCCATTTTAAATTAATTTTGCTATGCCCTTTTTCGAGGTTAGTATACTGTGCCTCTGTCTAACAGTGACACAGAAGTGATACCCGGGGTAAACCTACGATCTCCACTCATCAAGATTCCTCTTGAAGAGAGTCAATGAGGGACTCTGCCTAACCTGGACTGAGATTTTATTCCAGAGTGAAGGGAGCCTCTGGGTTATGAATCTGTCCCTCCAGCATGTCCTATTTATTTCAGAGGTAGAGCTTCCTTTGGCTCCATGGTGCTCAGGAATGTCCTCCCATGAGGACCACCCATCAGTAAGGAATGAACGAAGATTGACAACATCAGATAAAGAAATTATGTCTTACCATAGCATTCCATCTGTGTTGTTGATCTTCATTCATTTATTACTTCCCACCTTCCATCCCCCTTCTGGAGGTTCTTGGTTGATCTCATGTACTCCTTTCTTGTAGGTCTGTTATGACTAGAGGTAGCCTCTACTTTTATCTATCAACTTACAAACTTGATCTGAGGTAACAGGGAGCAGAGCATTCTAGGTAGGACCTTGGCTCGAGAGTTTTGGGCTGATGCAAGCTTGATATTGGCCGGCTCAGTTCCGAGGATGGAACCGATAATGCATCAGTAATGAATGAATGAAGATCAACAACACAGATGGAATGTTATGGTAAGGCATAACTTCTTTTTCACCCATCACAGTAGAAGTAAATGTTGGGGGGGGGGTTGAGGACAGGTAGTGTTGGTTTGTGTATGTCTGTGTATCTGTATGTGTGAGGCTGTATGTGTAAGTGTGTACCTGTTTGTGAGTTTGGAGTAGTGTGGTTAGTGAGGAGGTAGGTTAGGCAAGGGTGTGCTTGTACATGTGCATGCACCTTTGTGTGCATTTGTATGAGTGAATGGATGAGTATGTTTAAGTCTAGTATAAGTATAGTTAAGGATTTTTGTATGTAATTAATGGAATGACATAGTCCTATGTTTCAACTTTGTTTTTTACTTTTGATGTATCAACATTGTTATTTTACTTATGTATGTATTACTGTGGAGCTTTTCTCCCCAGGCCACCACTGAAAATGGACTCTTCCTAGGCCCAGTAGACTTTCCAGGTCAACAAATGCAACAAATAAATAAATAAATAAATAAAATAAATGTGTATCAGCACAACTGGATGGGGCACTGTTTGTGTGAGCTGGGAGAGGGCATGGTGCCTGTCTGTGTTATTACTTGTGTAGTGTTTATATCTTTTATTTTTATTGTCTTTTACTGTTCATTTACAACTTTAGCTTATGTTGCTTAGCTAAAGAATAAACTCATTTTCTCAGGAGGGCTAGGACTGTCAGACTAGACATGAATTTGTGAATACCCAAGTAATCTCACAGTTCTTGTTTGAAAGAACATAATGTATCAAATTGCTTGATTTCCAGTGGGATTCTGTGGCAGACATAGGGTGCATAATCAACCCATCTCTCTACCATGCTGTTTTACTTGCAGATGAAAACATTGCTCCAAAAGGTTACAGAAGGAAATTTATGCAGACAACTCTGATTTCCTTACTGTTTCACATACTTTCTGCCATAACAACCTATATGTTCACACAATACTACAATATCATTCCACTCGCATACTCCTTAGGGAGTCCTGGTTATTTTTGGAAGTGTCAGTCAAATCAGCCCACTTATCCAGTAACCAAATAACAAGCTAAATAAATAAAATTACATGTTAGTAACTTTGTTTGCTCTAAACACATTCACAGATTTTTGATAAGAACAAGTTTGCTGCTATTAATATTCTGACCCTTGTCTCAAAATTTACTATAATGCTGCAAACTATTCTGTCTCTGATAAATGAGTCATGGAACTCACAAAACTGACAGCCTTTGGCTTTATTCTTTAGCATAGTAACATAAGCGACTATAAAGAATGTACTTTTGTAAAGTACAAATGGCAAATAAGTGGAAAATTCTTCCTAGGCGTTTCAAAAATAAAATAAAAATAAATCAATATTTATCTTTGCTGCTTCCTCCTCAGTGACATACAGGGACATATCACATGGTACCTTTTGAAGGTTCTTGGCTATTCTAATTTTAGTGAGGAATAAACCAAATTTATTTAGCCAAAGCCTCCATTTTATGCTAAAATTCCTTGCAGGGAGAACATTTCTGGGGGTTGCAGTTGTAGCATGCTCCATTGGAAATTATACTGCTGTACTTCTAAACATAGAAATTCATGAAAGCAGACATATTTCTTTACTTTTGTAAACATACTTTCCCACATCTAGCACCACTTCTTCAGTTCTTGTAGGTATTTCACCAATCTGACGTGAAGCAGCATTTAGACGATATACAAGAAAGAAGCAGTGTAGCTAGGCAGAGCCTCAATGTGATGCATGTACAAACTGGGAGTTCAGACAGCTCCATGCTGCATGACATGTAGTTCACTATAGCCGGTAGTAAAGTAAGTGCGAGCTCCAGGTCCGCCGCCAACTTTTATGAAACAATAGATTTAAATACCCACTAAGAACACAAAACATATATACTGTTGTCTTTTTTTGGCTGTGGAATAAAATTGATTCTGTGTTGTACAGATGAAGGGAAGGCTAAATGTAACTTAATGATAATGAATATTAGAATAGCTGTTACTCTGAATGCTGTACAGAGGAAGACTGAGGCTAAATGTGATTAGAGGCAATAAAATAAACAAATTGCTTTTGATGCTGTACTGTGAGAACTTCTTTGAGAAAAAGAGGAACTGTTTAGTGATGCTAATTGTGGTGGATGGTGTATAGGTAGCCTGTGTTGTTTTAATGTTTAGAGTATTCAAATTAAATAGGAGAAGAAATAGATGAACCACGTTGAATGGTCCATATATTTCTGTGTATGTGTTTCTGAGCACACGTGTATATGTTTGTGTGAATGCTGATGAGACTTAATACACAGTAAAGCTAGTATGCCTGTACATTGTTCAATATGCAGCCTTCAACCAGGTAAAAGATCAACCAATATAACTGAGGTACCAGCTAAGTCAAGAATATACCTTACTGAGATACAAAGAAGTAAGGGAAGGGTGAATAGTTTTAAACAGTAGGAGACAAACACTTCATGTAGCAAGTGATGGCAGTAAGAAGTAATGGCAGTAAGTTAATAGGAAGCTAGAGGTAGAAGTAGTAAGCAGACAAATTAGTCCCGGACCAGCAGTCAGTCCATCACCATTTGTGTTGTAAAGATCCCATCTGGACAGCACTGAAATGCAGTCAAACAATAGCAGGCCAAATATTGTATGTATCTTATTCAGTATGGTGATACCCTAATGGACTTATATGCATATGACCAGCAGACTACCTGATGATGTGTTACAGAAGGAACCTTTGTACAGAGTTACAAAATGGGTGGAAGGGCATAATAGGTTGTACAATGCTTTATGTCTCTAAAACCATTAATAAAACATAAAAAGGTTGTTAATGTATGTCACAAAGTAAGGAACTACTATGTTTGGAGACAGATGCTATCAGATATGAAGACTAGCAATAGAGTTACCTAACAAAACTATTACAAACATAACTTTACTGTAAGAGATCACCAGATGTAAAATCAAATTGTTCATAGTAAGAAGTATTAGGAGCACTGAAGACTTATAGAAAAAGGAGAATCAGAAAAGGTGGTGATTGTGCAGAGAGTTAAATACACTTGAGACAGGAACAGTTTCATAATTTATGTAGCATATACTGGTCAGCATACCATAGTACTAGTTATCAAAACTGGAGGTGAAAAGAGATGAGATAGGGAAGAGGAAGACAGGAAAGACTGGAGAACAGGAAAACTGTTTGCAGGTGTGTAGGAATGTGTGTGCACACTGTGTGTGTGTGTGTGTGTGTGTGTGTGTGTGTGTGTGTGTGTGTGTGTGTGTGTGTGTGTGTGTGTGGTGTGGTGCAGTTACAGAATAAAGGTACAGAACAAAAATGGTACTATCTTCTGAGAAATCAAAAGCCAGAGGAAGAAAGAGAGAGAAAAAAATGTAACCTTTACAAGATGTGACCATAATGTCCAGCAAGAACTACTGATGTAATAAAAATGAAAAATAGGTAGCATCCAGACAGAAAGTGAGACTGATGTGGGAGAAGAAGGGTGATATAAAAGAGAAACGTATGTAGGTACAATGCAGTGAAAACAGTCAGTATTGAATTACATCAGGGTTTTACTAGAACACGCAGACAGAAAACACACTAATCTTCTGTGAAGTGAATAAATCATTTAATTGGAATCAAAACAGAACTGAGCTGAGTTTTGCAGCCAGTACCTACCCTTAAGCCTCAGAACACCTTTTTTGAGGATGACTAGCTCTGTCAAGTTAGGGGCGAAATTGTGAATAACCATCCAATCATCCATTTCTTGTTTGAAAGAAGATAATGTTTCACATTGCCTGATTTGCAGTAGGAGTCTATTCCTGATGTGAAGACGGCATGCAGTAATTAATCTCTCTGCCATGTTTTATTTATTTGCACATTGAAATTAAAGTTTTGCAAAAAGATTATATAATTTTATGTAGACAATTTTGATTTCCATTTACCATTTTGGCACATTTTTACCATAATAATCTATATGTTCACACAATACTACAATATCTATCCACTCACATACATAAAGTTCAGAAATTGTGGTTCAGCAAACCCTGCAGTAAATCTGTGAACCTTTTTAGTGAAATATGATTAGATGGACTATATTTCCTATTCCCTTAATGATTATTGTGTGAACTGATCATTACTGATCTAAGTGTGGTCTTCCAAATGAATTACATCCCTGTATAAAAAGATACAAAACTAATACTGCCCAGTTTTGATTTTAGTTCATACTTCGTGGACTATAGGAACTAGTCATTTTCTTATATCTGTATAATAGCCTTTTCTGTTTAATTGTATGAAACCAAACTTGATAGACTCTTGACTCACTTATCTCTCCTCATTCCTTCTGCCTGGGTTCCTGTCTACATCCATCATTCTCTCTCTCTCTCTCTCTCTCTCTCTCTCTCTCTCATTCTTTCTTTCTTTTATTGCAACATGTAAGCAATAAAATAGAGTTCCCTTCTTTTCAGATATCAAACGTGGGATGCAGGGTAGTGGAGACAAACATATGACATCACAGTATGTGTGTGTGTGTGTGTGTGTGTGTGTGTGTGTGTGTGTGTGTGTGTGTGTGTGTGTGTGTGTGTGTGTGTGTGTGTGTGTGTCCAACACTGTAATGTAGTAATGCTGGAAGAAATAACTGACTCCTAGCCCCCAGAAGCTATCAGGCTTTAGATATCCTGTAGTGTACTTTGAATATTTTTGAACCTTTTTTCCCTATGGTGATCTGAGCAAAAAGCAAAGGAAAGGAAAATAAATTTTTTTTTTCTTTTCAGAAAAAAATAAACTGTTTTCAAAGTGTAATGTTCAAAGCTGATAAAGTAGTAGCCCCAATAAACTGAGACAGACACATGAGAAGATAAGCAAGTTGTATCTGGAAAAAGTAAAGGGAAAAGAAAGAGCAATTAATTTAATGTAGTGGGTGTGCATGTCACCTTGGCTCAAACAGTACAAGTCAGTACGGAGTTGTGTCATCTACGGTTAGTAATAATTCAAAGGAACAGATGGTAACATATCAATTATCTTGGAGGAGTGTGGTCACATATTGGTTTAGTTATAAGATCAAAGTATCTCAGGTGTGGATTATTATTCCAAGTTTTGGATCCCTGAAATAATCAAACTGCATTGTAGAGATAATCAGAGACAGGGTAGAGTATATAACACCAAGATTAGGAATTCAAACAGTTACTGCATGAGTAGGAACTAAAATATATAGCATCTGGTCCACTCTACAGTATAGAAAGTTTAATAGACAAGTAGAGGAGTATAATAACAGTCGTTTTTGCACTTTTGGAATTCTGGAACAATTTAACCATTGCAGATACTCAGTCTCTCACAAAAATGCCATATAGCTCCATAGTACACCACAAGGTTTGTACAGTTAGCCATACAAAGTACAAACTAGATAATTAACACAGAAAAGGCAGACTTGTCTAATATAAATATACTTTCTCAACAGTATAACAACTGTGCAGTACACTCTAATATCATTGTAATCATAATACAGTACATTTTAATATAGTAAATACACTCTAATTTTATTTTATTTTACATTTGTTGATGGAGGTAGGACACTGATCCCAATGGACCTATTTCATTATCTCTCGAGGAGTACAAAGACAGTAAATACATGACAATACGTAGTGAAATACAAAAGACATTAAATGCATGTCATTATACATAGAATATATAACAACTATGTAACCATGTAGAATGCATCAGAAGAATGTCAGTGTGCTATGTAGAGGGGTGTATGAGTAAGAGGAAGTTAGGTTATATGACCAGAGAGAGAACACTTACATTTACGCTGTGACTTGAGATAAGCTTTTAGTGTAGAACAGAATATGGAGTATGAGGAGTGATCTTTAAGACAGGAGAGAAACCACAATAGACAGAAATACAGCACGAATGCAGAGACAGGACTTGGCAGGGAAAGATGGACCTGAGGCACCTTTGGCAACTGCTAGAACCCAACCCCCAGGGCCAGAGGAGACGCAACACAAAAACAAAAGCAAGCCCACAGAAGTATGGAACCACCCAGTAAAATCTCTGACAGAAGTCCAAAGAAGCATACTAATGAAAGGCCTAACATTTGTCCCACACCAGAGGGCCAGCATAACTCAAACTATAATAGATCTGAGGCTTTTTACCAGAAAACGCCAACTAAAACTGCATTTTCATAAAAGCAACAAGGATGGACAACAAATAGACACACACACCATCAGGTCAGCGAACTGGAAAAGACCCAGCTACTACTGTCCACCAACCAATCCTGTCATCTTGGAATTCCAAGAAAATCATGAAGCAGATCTGAGAAAACTACTCAAAATGCCCCCTAAAAAGAGACTTTACATCACCAAAGAAGAAGCCACAGCATTAAAGGGGCTTTGTCAAGATAAGACCCAACGATTAATGAAGGCGGACAAGGGAGGTATTGTCCTGATCACTGACACCAATACCTAAAACAGTAAGATCCAAACCATGTTTTTTTATGAACTGACCAACCTGGACCACATCCAGACTGCCTACAAAAAGATCACCGCCAAGATTGAAGACTTACAGCAAGAAAGTTTAATAAGTGAAAAGGTAGTCAGGTTTCTCACAGTACATTTCCCAAGACTCTCCCAGTTTTTTTTTGGTTTACTCAAACCCCACAAAAACATTCTGGATCCTCCCTACCAACCAGTGATTGCCAGTAGAGGCTCTATCACAGAGCTGATTTCAGTCTACATAGATTTTAAGGTAAAACCGCTAGTGGAAAAACAACAATCTTACTTCCTAGACTCTATGGACTTTTTAGCCAAGATCAAGGACATACCCATCAGGATGGATTCAATTCTTGTCACCATCGACATGGAATCCCTGTATACAATTCTTCCACATGATTACTGCATCACAGTAGTAATTAAAGCTTACAACCTGGATTATGCAGTCTTGCTCAGTGAACCAGAAGTTTTTAACAGACTGTTAACACTACTGTTGAATAACTATTTCTGCTTCAACAATACATTCTACAGACAATCCACTGTCATTGTTAGGGGGGCAGCAATGGCCCCCAGTTTAGCCAATACAGCCCTGAGGAAGTGGGAGTCTGAGACCATTTACATCCCACCTTTTTTCCAGGAGATGAACTGTTACTACCATTTTATAGACAACATCTTCCTGATTTGGAATGGAATCACAGAATGGCTCTTAACATTTTTTTGATTACATCAGTCCCTGAACACCTTTTCTAAAGGTTGACCACTAAACATAGTCTGGAAAAGGTAGAGGTTCTCGACCTGGTCATCATCAAAACCACCAGAAGGACAACTCTGACACACAACCTCTATCAAAAACCCACCAGGGTCAACTTCCTACTGTACGCCAGAAGCATGCATCCACTCAGACTCAAGAAAGACGTCATAAAATCTCAGGGCTTAAGGATAGCCAGGGTCTTCTGAGAGCTTGAAGATTTCCTCAGGAATATCCACGAACTTGAGAGAGGCTTCTTTCTGAGGGACTACACCAACAAACTACTTAAAGAAATCCTCACCCCTATCATCCATCAGAGAACCAATGGAGAATTTAGAATGTATATCAGCAGCCAGGCTCCTCACTTTAAGAATGACAAATATAAGCTTAACTGCATCCTAAACTACTCACTGGACTATGAAAACTTCCAGAAGATCATCTGAGACAACTGGTCTATCATTAAAAGGAGCAGAACCTTTGGATACATCTTCCCAGACAACCGCAGCTTCACAGCTAGGAGAGGAAAGAACATCAGGGGAGCATCTGGAAAGACTTGGAACACCCAGTACCATGGATGGAGGAATTTATCACTGCAGTAGCCCACCCTACCACTACTACACCTGCATGAGTGGCAAAAATAGTTTCTACTGTCCTAATAATTGGAAGGAGTATAAAGCAACAGTTCTAGGGGACTGCAACAAGGAAGGGGTCATCTACCTTGCCAAATTCACCAAATGTAACACCTTTTACATTGATAAGATGGTAAATCAACTAAAACCAGGGTGGCGAAAAACCTCCATGACCTGTGGCACCTTAACAGGACCAACCCCCTTGCTCTGCATGGTACTAAGAGGAAAGGACACAACATCTTTCATTTCAATATTCTGGACGACATACCCAAATCTCCACTCAACTGTAATTACAATGACCTTATTGAGAAGAAAGAGCTCATTTGGCAGAACAAGCCACAAGCCAGAAAACCTCCAGGGCTCAATTCATCAGACTTTCTGGTACAAGTACTAAACCTGAGGAAACTAGACCACCATATTTTTCACTGGCACTACCCCTGGATGCCTTCTTCAAGTGACCTCAGGCCCATTTTCCATTTTGTTTTACTCACCCTCACTGCTTTTCCTGGAATTATGGACGCTTTGCTGGAAAACATGGGGCCACTAACACAGCGCAACAAGACCCAAGAATGGTCAGTTAACCGGTGAACTAGTTTTTATTATTTTCATTTAGGTTCATAGGTTCATAGGTTTATACTAGGCTATCTGCCCTAAGGCATTTATAAGCCTAGCCCAAAGTTTTGTGGCTTACGCCACCCCTTATATGAAAAAATACTGTGCCCATTAGTTTGTTGTGCCTCTGTCCAGCAGTGACACAGAGATAATTTTTAATTTTAATTTTTTTTTATTTTTTATTGATTTATTAGGCTTTCTTCATCATAATGCTTTGATAGGTATAGCTTTATTATTTACTATTTATTTTCTGAATTAGATTTTGTAATAGATTTTTCTTTTGTATAATTGCATTTGCCCACATGATTTACATGCCACTGATTTCTGTAGTCTTTTCTAACACAAAGTTTGGGTATGTTTTTTGCAAGCTGTATGATTCATTATCCAACCCACAGGCTTGCACCCCTTTGATTTCTTAAAACAGTTTATTACCCACAGGACTCACTCCCTTTCTTTACCCTAAGTAGACTTTCCCAAGAAGCAGAACTGTTATTCCGTTCTTTACTAGAAACACAATTGGCTCCTGTTTCCTGGAACTGTTATTCCACAATAAAGTCATTATTTATTATTTTTATATATTTTTTTCTATTTTATTTTATTATTTTTTGACCTGAAGTTGAGGGTTTTCCAAATTTTTCTATTTATAATCTGGCTCCGACCACCCTTAGTTTCACCTGTAGGGACTTAAATAACACTCTCCCACTCCTAAAGACCAAGGATTCACCTGTTTGTTAAAATAACTTCCTCTCTTAAAACCATTAGGTTACATTCACATGGTTTTGTTTTCTCCTCCGCCTGGTGTATATTAAACCAATAGGTCCTCTATCTAACAATAATTTTAATGTTTTAAACATGGCTCTACATTTAGAAAAGATAATTTCACTTAGCTACTTTCTAACCTATTAACATAAATCAAATTGATCACAGTTAAGACTGTTAATAATAACTTGGGGGCTATCCTTGGTTAATTTAAACTGCATATTGTTTTTTCCATGAGGTTTCCAACTTCTCTGTTGCAGGCCCACATACACGTTTTGTGGGCTCCCTTAGACTTACATTTTCAGTTGTTTCTTGAGATCCTCAATAGCTTTTTATTTAGATAAGATAATTACACTTTTCTAGTTTCTAAATTTCAAATTGATTGCAGCTAAATATTAACTTGGGAATTGTCATTTGTTGATTTTAAGCATAACTTTAATTTTCTTCAACAAGAGGATTACAACTTTTCTATTTAGTAAACTATTCCCCCTCATCCCAGCCAGCAAACATATTTTGCAAGCTTTTTAAGGTTAACATGAGCTTTTTAAACTAAAGTTTTCTGTTTATTATCCTCCCATACCACCTCATTACAAGTTACTTATCCTACTAATAAGATTTGAAGTGGTACAGCCAACCTTGGTCTCAATAATATCATGGGATAGCCATAAGATTGAAACCAATTTATTTAGACGTATCTTTCAAACTATGATTTACTGTAACCAGTTCCTCCATTCTACACTCTAACTTTGGGTACCACCAAACACCCACTTTTTCCGATGGTTTCCCTGGCACTTCCACATTTCACTAATCTCAGAACAACTGCTTGATTGGAACATATTGATGTGTTAATATGTGATATTTCACCTCCATAAATCTAACAAATATTCATTTTACAAACCAAGGAAGCCTCCCTGAGGAAGACTGCAAAAGCGGTGACCATTATTTCAGTGCATTATTCAGACCATTGGTTCATTGATATGGAAGCTTGTTTTCTGCCATATATAAAATTGTTTTCATAAAACCTAATGAAGATGTTTTAGTTATTTAACTAGGCATGATTGGTCTTGATCAATTTGTTTGTTGATTTTTTTTTTTTAATTTTAGATTATAGACAAATCTTTTTAATAATTTATACATTGACATGTTTTAAGTTACAAGTAATGATGTGAATACGCTTGAGCTGGATAAAACAATGAGCCAGCCTTAGATTTATGTGAATTTTTTCAATGTTTGAAAACTAAATATGATTAATAGTAACTTTTAACAGTTGTAAGACACCATTTACTACAGCAGAACAACGTTGCATAATTTCCCGGGCCTCCCCAATAGATCTGTTCCAACTGGATAATAAAGGTATCACCCACTCCCACTCCCCCTCCCCCTTGAGACTATTGGGGGAACGGCCAGGACACATCCCCCATCTGGGGAATAAATTGAGCTCAATCCTCACTGCATTTCAGCAGTGGGCAGCACTTGGAGAGCATTCCTGGGAAACTACCGAATAAGAAGTTTCAAACAAAGATGTTTCTGCTGCCTTCTTTCTTTCACTAAGAGAATAACTCATAAGATTGATTTATTTCAACCTGAGAACTTTTTAAAGCTGATTATTACACTGATTAACTTAATTTTTTCCAAGACTATTTAAGAACAGGAAAACAATGAGATAGCCAAACCTTACACACCATCTGGAGCAACCCCATGACCTGGAGACCTCACCACTGTGTAGACCATTACTAAGATTGACCGGACCTTTACCTATTAGACCTGATAGACAACTGAGAGTTTGAGACACCACGGCTCAAACCAAGGGAAACAAAGCTTCTTAACCAATTGATTTACAATAAACTCTAAACCCTATAACTTTGTAATTTGATAACCTATTTCAACCTGCTCTAGTTTTTAACTTGGTTTTATTATCCACACTGCTAATGAAAATAGTTTCTCCATTTGGATGGTACTATAAATATTTTTTGCTTGGTTTTAGTTCCAGCCTCCCTCACAGAGGAGGACTACACTCATGCCTTTTGGGACACTGATTGTCTTTTATGAAGGTACTGAAGAAACAAACTCAAACAGGTTTAGTCACTGAAATAACTCAACTTTAATTTATGATAAGCACACTTTTTTCCACCAACTGGCCTTCATCAGATCAACTTTTCAATAATAGCTTTAACCCATGGAAAACTAATAGATACATAAAAAGCACAAAGGATCATAAATCATGATTAACAAGCTCATACATAGTAAAGAGTCTCGACTACACCTAAAAGCTGCCTGATTTAACACAAGTCATTTTTTACAATGCAAACTAAAATAAGAAATGGAAAGAATGCTAATAAAACAAAGTCTAAAACTGAAGTGCAGAACTAATATCTTACTCCTGGTCAGTTGTCATTTAAGACAGGAGAGAAAAGATTGCCACAGTTTAGGTCCAAGGAAAGAGAAGGCATGGTTTGTGCACTGAAGTCTGGTTTGGGAAGTTTGGACAATAGTACCTGAGTGTTTCTGACTTCTCTGGTTATATTATGGTGCATCCCTGAATAGTTTTGTGGCTATTGGAGAGAAGGTGTCATTATTGATGAGCTTTAGCAACTGTGAGGTGAGTAGAATGTCAGCACATTATTTAACTGGTAGCCAATCAGCCTTTTCTATGAATTTGCAGTACTGTTTGTTTCTGGGGTAGAGAGTGATGCACCTGTATATGGACTGTGAAATGGTTTAAATAGTGGCTGCATTTTGTTTGGAGGCAATCAGAGGGAGGCCATATTCTAGTGGAATCAGTAAGATACCTTTGCCTATGCAATTCCTACTAGAGCTGGAAAGAGTCTACTAGCCCAGAAAAAGAGAGAGGTGATTTTTATGTGTTGTTGTTCAGATGAAGATGGAAGTTTTAAAAGGATACAACCAAATCCTTAGGTATTTGAAGACAATGACATTTTCAGTTGTGATACTAAGATGATCAGGAATTTGTAGCGATCTATAATTAGATATGATTTTGCTTAGAACCAAAGAACATTGCTTTAGTTTTCAGAGATGTTATGTAACAGTTGTTCATCACTGATCCAAAGAATGAGGGAGTGAAGGTCAGACTGCAGCTCAAGTTCAAGAGAGAAGAGAGAGAAAGAATAATGGAAATGGAATAAGACTTTGTCATCAGCATAAAGTAAGAGGGGGAAGGTGGGGTAAGTCTAGGGGGAGTTTCTTAATGTAGGTAGAGAAACAGAGAGGTACCAGAATTGATCTTTGAGAGGGATACCTTTCAGCAGATGGTTTGATGGTGACATTGAGAAGCTGAATTGCACAGAGAAGTAGTGATTAGACTGAGAATTTTTCATCCTGGGAATAGCTTCTTGGCTAATGCCTGTTTCTGTGAGATGGTCAAAGAGTATGGTGACTGAAAAGATCAAAATCTCTGGTGACGGTGATAATAGTGGCACCAATAAATAGTCCTTTGTCCATTCCAAGAAGAATGTTGTCAGTAAAGGTCCAGTGAACTGTGGATGTAATATGACCAGACCAGAAGCCATATAGCTTTATGACAAAGAATGTTATATTAACTGTTCCTAGGGTTGGGAGAATACGAGTCGTGGTAACTACAGTGAACAACCTTGTAAGTAAAAGGTGCTTGGGTGACCAATGTCACCTAGGTAGAAACATTTAACAAGATGCTTACTCACTAGTGTAGGGTAGGCATGGATGAATAAGGATTCACCCACCTATTTGATGCCTTGTATCCTACTGGTGTCCAGATGCCACCTTCTTTCCTACATTGTTTGAGAGGGCCTGGGTTTCTAAAAAGTTGGCCTCCTGAGCTTGTCTTTAAAAAAGACTGTAGCCAAAGAGTCTTTAAAATTCTTTAAAAGGACTGTATAGCCTGATATAGCTGGAAGAATGGATCTTTAACCAGCTCTTGTAGTTCATATTATACTAGCAGTTCTGGGTGCTCTTGGTGGAGCATTTGAGCTCAAATCTGGGTATCCTTGGAGTCTTGATAAAGACTGCCCAGATGAATAACAGCTCAATTTTTTTTTGGCTGGGGTCCTATTTTCTGTAGAGTAAAGAAAAACATCATTCTCAGTCTTCTTTTCAAAGCTTTAATCGCAAATGAGCTCTGTTTAGATGAACATTTTAGAAATGGGCCAGAAGTCTGAGGGAATAAAGGGACTGGATTTTTTGTCAGAGGTTTTATAATAGAAGTTTTATGGCTATTAAAAAGTTTGGTGAGTAGAATTTTGGGGCAGAAGTTTAACAATAGCAATTTTCCAGATATTAAAAAAGTTATGCCTCTTTTTCCAGCTATTTAAAGCTTATGCCTCTTTTGAGCTGAGGTCAGTTCTTTTACACTCTAATACTGTACAATGCACTCTAAATCTCCAGTAACAGCAAATATACTGTAATATAGTCCAGTACATTGTAATAGATTACATGCACTCTACTTTTTAATCTCATTATCACAATATATTCTAATCATAATATCATGTTCAGGAAATGTATTTCTGTACTGCACTTCTTGGTAATGTACATACAGTATGGGTTTCAAGTCCATGGGTATTTTTTTTGCATTGAAAGAGTAATTTTCATTTGATTTGATGGCCTACACAGCAGTGCTGTTTTCCGGTATGGTACAGAAAAAGCCAACAAATTTGCATCTATAATTAATTGATGTCATAAGTTCAACTTATACTGACTGCACCCTATAATAATTTATGGAGTCTGACCATTTGTTTCTGAGCCAGGAAAGGGCATTCCAAGCAAAAGCATTTGCAGAACCCACAAAGTAATTGGAAACAAAAATCAAGTAAGCATGGTATATCTTTTAAAAAAACTTGCCTTTTTTTTTTGGAGTCAGTCCCAGTAGTCAGAGGTCTGTCTTAGTTCCCCTGTAAGAGAATAGTCTTTAAAGAATTAGTCCATATCGTTAATGTCCTGTACAGAGAGTGTATTAACATCCACAAGGTCATTAAAAAGAAAAGGCGCTTTCAAACATAAATGAGAATATTTTTCTAAATGATTGCAATCTCATCACTGTTCTAAATATTTTACCTCAGTTACTAAGAAAAGTACAAAATGTCTCTCTGTGTATACCAGGTAATGCACCTGTATCTTTCATAATTCTGTATAATGTTGGCCTAAAAAAAATGTCTACTAGACTAACCTCTGTGTTTTGTCATAATGACACCATGATAGCATATGCTCATTAAACTACAACAGAATAGTACCAAAAATGTAATTATAGCATTGCGAGACAGTAGGAAAGTATAGCCATATTTGATAAAGAGTGTTACCCACCCCACTATGACAGGAAATATGACTGTAGAGTACATAGAGTTTTTGGCTTTGCAGTCTAAAGCTGGGAGTAAAGACAGACACACATGCCCTAATAGAGACCAATAGTCCAAGCCACAGAAGTCAGTATTTCTTTTGCATCTCTTTCCTTTGTGGCAGACCTAGAAAAATAATCTGTCTGAACTATTTCAATATAAATGATTCAACATTGTAAGTCAACTCTAATGCATACTTTTCTGGCAGCATTATGTATAATATGTGCAGACAGTTTTCTTATGCTATAAAAGGCATTTATGTTTAAGTCTTGCATATATCATTAATTTTTGGCACTTCTTTGTCAACATCGTATACAGAAACAGACATCCACAGTAAAGGATGCTTTAGCAAAACGAATAAAATCAGATCTAAAACATTTGTAGCAGACTCCCCAGATCCTTCTAGAAGTTTGGGAAACCAGGAGCTGTTCTGTCATTATGCTTGGAAAAATCTAACAACCAGTGGAAAAGTTTTACATTGCCATTGATTAAAGCATCAGCAGATATGAAGGTGATACTCCTGGATCTTGCAGATCTGCTAAGAGATATTCAAGTGAATGTGGGCCCGGGACATTTTTAGCAACTACCTCTTCCATTCTGTCACAGGAAAATTTCTTTTCAACATCTGAGGCTTCTTACAGCTGACTGCGGAGCTTTAGGCAGTAGTCTGAGGAAATTCTGGACTGATTGTGTTGTACTCTATGAAATATTTCATCTATCTTTGATGTAGTTTTCCTTTGAGTTCCAAACTATCTGTATTAGGGGTTCTGGTCCACTTGGTGATAAAATGATTGTGTCCATTTTGCTGAAGAGCAATCTTATGCTGTTCAGAGCTTTTGTGCATCATCAAGTTGTTTCTTCTTCCATGCAACACTGAATTTTCAAATTGCCAGTGTTGGCAAAATGCAGATAAAAACAAAACCAAAGCCCCAGACAAAGGATACGGCTCACAGCTATAGAGCGAAATATCCAAGTAGAAAAGCTGAGCCAAACCACCATGGCTGTAGCAAACACAACTTTATTACAAAAAGTACTGGAAATAAGTAAGCGCTTTCATGATCACTCTGACCGTCTGATGAAGCAGTCAGTGTGATCGTAAAAGTGCTTACTTATTTCCAGTACTTTTTGTAATAAAGTTGTGTTTGCTACAGCCATGGTGGTTTGGCTCAGCTTTTCTACTTGGATGAGTGTTTGCAAAATACTTGTGGGTGGCTGTGGTGGTGCAACAGTTAGCACTGTCACCTCACAGCAAGAGGTTCTCCAGTTCAATTCTCAGCTTGTCCTCCCTGTAGTTGTGTGGGTTTCTTCCAGGTGCTCTGGTTTCCTCCCACATTCCAAAGACATGCAGTTGGTGGACTGGACACTCTGAATTGGTCATAGGTCCGAGTGTGTGTGCAAGTGAGTGGCACTGATGAACTAGCACGTCAGGGCTAGCCACCCGGTGGTGTAAACCTTGGCTCGGGATGATTGTCACTGTAGAAGTGACACCCCGACCCCATGTGCAAAAATGGGAAAAGAGGTTGAGAATGGATGGATGGATGGATTCTATTGTGCCACTTCTCAGCTCATTCAGACCTACCCGTTCAGACATCTTAAAAACGTATACAGTTGCTTCGCTTGAACATACTGTTACTGCAGATTGCTTCATTCTTTTGTTTACTGCCCAACCTGGCATGCATAAATGCAGACACATGTAATGTAATTGTAAATCTTTGTAGTAAATCCTACAAATGGCAGCCTTTACCCAAAATACATACTTAAACAATACTATATAGTATACTATACAACATTTTAGCATTATTTGGGCCTCACCTTTTAAGAACACACTGATGTTGTAAATCTGTATATGGAAATCATTTTTCAGCAAATAAAACTATGCCCTGACACATGCTGGTATTTTACAAGTACCATGCTCTGATACAGCTATTAACTCTTTCATGCTTTACACTAGGAGTTGTAAAAACATACACCCCTGGTAGCCTACACACAAACATCCTTAGAGTAATGGGCATTTTCTGAAAAGGTCAAGGTAAAAAGCATAAATAGACAAGTTATAAAGTAAACAAATTACAGCTCCTGAATAGTAACAAGTATAAAAAAGTTTTTAAAAAGTTTTTTTTTTCATCACAAGTTCTTTACAATAATTATAGCTCAGCAGATAACATCTTCTTAACTATAAATTTCTGTTGCAATGCAACATATACAAGTACAATAAATCCTGATGTATTTGTGTAATTTTTCATGAACATTTTTGTATTTTAGAAACCAGACAAGTTCTCCTGCAGTTTTGTCAGCCAAAAATTGACATTTCATATAACAGCAAATAATTTATTTTTGGGTGCTTGTTCTCTGATAGCTGTGTTCAGAAACAGTAAGCTTAGATGCAAAATCTGCATAATAGACAATAGTCTTTCAAACTATACAATTTACAGTTTAATATATATTTAACTATATTGAGGACCACTGACAATTTCGGACAACTCCATGTAGTACTTAGGGCATCACTCATACCTCTCAACCTCTTAGAGCAAAAAATGTGGGCAAAGCCATAAATAATGGGGGACAAAGGCCCAAAAATAGGAACATTTTTTTAAATATTGCTTATATAAACTTAGAAAGTTGATAGAATAACAGGTTTTGCATTAGCATTAGTTTTCTGAAGGGTATGAAGTCTGAAACTTGAATGTCTGTCATTATTTTCAGACTTAAATCCTCAATAATTTGCCAATAATTTACCAGAAAACCACAATGTTATGAGAAACAGACCAAAGGTATGAGACAAAAGTTTGGACATTCTGTGAAAATCTGTACAATTGAGAAGTATGAGTCATCACTTCCTTTTGGCAATTTTAAAATATGGAATTTGTACATCTTATTTAAATTAATCACTTTCAGTCTATACCAACACAGTAACCCCATTTTAGTGTGTTATTCTTGGGAAGTGACAAAACTACTTCATTTTCACACCAGGATATTACATGGGGAACTGTAGTGCTGTGTGATTTGCTGTTCTCTGCCTAAGTATTATTGATTTCTGTCTGCATTTGAATTTGAATTGGTCACTTCCATTTTTTATCTTTACTTTTATATTGCATTTTTTTGTTTTACTTTTTCATTCTTTTTCGTGCTTTATGAGGTCTTGTCTAGGGTCGGGTAGAAAAGAATTCTTTTGCAGACAGTGAATAAAATCCAGCTAATTAGCAGGAGGCCCTGAGAAATAGCATTCCTAGTTTAACTACAAGTGTTAAGTGACATCTTTAGCTGCAGTGCTATGTGACTTGCTGTCTCTGCCTAAGTATTTCTGATCGATGTCTGCATTTGATTTTTCCCACTGCCCTACTCCTATTGTGCTTTTTAACTTGGTGGCATTTCAGCTGCCTGCCCCTACCATAAATCTGATTTTGGACATTCCTCCCAGTCTCATCTCAGCAGGTCATTCTACTGAGCACTGAGAGATCAACTGGGACTCCCCCAACACACACACACACACACACACACACACACACACACACACACACACACACACACACACACACACACACACACACACACACACACTTTAGTCTCTTAAACTTGAATTATCTTCTGTTTCCTACCTTGCCACTTAGTGTAATTGTACTTTATTCAGCTGATTTTACTGTATTTACACTTATTCCTAATTTATTTAGCTTTCTGCTGCACGCTCTTAAAGCGTTCAGTTGCATTTATTCTGCCACATTTATTGCTGCTTGTTAGTAGCCTGATTAATTGTAACTGTTATTCTAAGCATCCTTTTTCTGATTTAAGTACTTGGGCTCAAAACTAGTTTACACTATTAAGGTTTGTGGTCTACACTGTTATGGACTGGAGAGGTAGCTTATACCCTTCTGGGTTGGGAATTGCTGTTTGAAGTCTTATTGTGTCTGTTGTTCTAAAAGTGTCTTAGTTCTGGTTTAAGCACTTAGGTTCCAAACCAGTTGCTTTACAGTGGTCTACACTCCTGGGGTGGAGAGGGTAGCCTTCACCCTTCTGAACTGGGAATTGTTGATGAAGGCTTAGTGTGCTTGTTATTCTAAATGTCTTTGTTCTGGTCTGAGCGCTTCAGCTCAAAACCAGTTATTTTACATTAGGAAGGTTTGTGCTTTACACTCTTGTGGCATGTGAGGATAGACTATGACCTTCTGAGCTGGAAATTGCTGGTGTATGTCTTATCGTGCCTTTATTTGGTTGTCTAGTGGGGTTAGCTTGTTTAAAATTTTAACCTCTGTACCTAAAGCATTTGAAGACCACATTACTTGATTAAAAGACTGTTACTGGTTTCTGCTAAACTCTACAAAAGCTAAGACTTACATTCCCATATACACTAGTTCAGCAGTTTTTTTCATTGCATTAATTGAGTGCTTCTGTACTGAATATTTGCACCTTTTGTCCTTCTTTACAGTCTTTGGTTAGAACTGCCCCAGTTCCCTTTTAGTGAAAGCAGAGGGGGCCTGAGTAATTTTCTGGCCTGGTGTTGTGTAAAGGAAAGAAAAGTGTTCAGTTTTCGATTGGCCACAGGGCCTTATTTGTGTGTTTTTTTTCTAATTGAACCTCCACTGTTATTTAAGTGTCACAGTTACAAAATGCTTGGCTCATAATCTGTGAGCTCAGATGTATTCGGTGATGTTTGGCAACCACACTACTTGAGAAGAAGAGTGTTACTGGTTTCTGCTAAACTCTACAAAAGCTAAGACTTACATTACCATATGCACTGTTTTGGCACTTGTTTTTCACATTGTTAATGTCACAGCTGCATTAACTGAGTGTTTCTGTCTTGGATATCTGTACTTTTTTTTACCTTTTTTACAGTCTTTAGTTAGAACTGCCTTGGTTCCACTTTAGTGAGAGTAAGAAGAGTGTGCTGATTTTGATTGGCCCCAGGGCATTGTTTGTGTTTGTTTTTTACTGAATCTCCTCTTATTTAAGCAACAGAGTTGCACAATGCTTGGCTCATACCCTACAAACAAGCTAAGATTTACATTCCCATATGCACTGTTTCAGTACTTGTTTTTTTTTACCTTGTTTTTGAATAGCTACATTGATTTGAGTGTTTCTGTGCTGAATATCTTAACTTTCTTACTTTTATACAGTCTTTAGTTAGAACTGCTGCTCTCCACAGGGCAACAGTTTGCAGTGATCTGTGTACACACCGATATCTTGCAGCATAATTTCTTCTTGTATTCTGTGTACACACCTATTTCTCATAATGTAACTTTCCCTTAAAATACCTTTACTGTCTAAATAGATGTTTTTGTAACTACTAGAGCATCTAGTCTGCACATAGCTGAGCATTGCTTATCAACTCCCATCAGAATACCTACAAATTGCTGCAAAAGCTATTGACTACCCCATATCCAGTCTTATCAATAGGACTATCTCTGAAGGAAAAATACCCACCCTATGGAAAATATCTCATATAATACCTCTGCATAAAGGTGGCTCCTCTATCGAGCTCAAACTTTAAGCCCTATTGCCTTACTCTCCCCATTAGCAAAGATCATGGAAAGATGCATACATAAACAAATTCTTAACCACCTTCTACAAAACAAACTTCTAGCCAATAGTCAACATGGCTTTAGACCTTCCCACAGTACTACAACTGCCCTCCTTTCCTTCTCTGATGCCATAAATAATAATAGGAACAACAATCTTTTCTCATCAGCTTTATTTCTAGACCTGTCAAAGGCCTTTGACATGGTTAACCATAATATACTTCTTGACAAACTAAATCTCTATTCACTTGGCTCACATACTCTCCAATGGTTCAGGAGTTACCTCCAACATAGGCAACAAGCAGTGCTATGGGACAACAACCTATCCTCCTTACTCCCAGTAAACATTGGGGTTCCACAAGGATCAATCCTAGGTCCCCTTCTTTTCTCATTATTTATCAATGACCTTCACTTGAATATACCCCAAGCCATCTGCATTCAATATGCCGATGACTCAACTCTTATTTGTGCTGCCAATGATGTTTCCTCCCTCCAGTCCCTCACCCAAACAGTCTTCCATAATGTTGAAAAGTGGTTTATGGAACTCTCCCTCCTTCTTAATCCCAAAAAAACAAAACTTCTTCTCTTTACCCCTGCACACAAATCACCGACACCTTTCTTCACTATCTCCTCTAACAATGCTACCTGCATCAGTCCAGATATGACCACTCGCCTATTAGGTGTAACAATTGACAATCATCTTAATTTTGATGACCACATTAACAACACCATTAAATCAGTTAATAAAAAAATCGGTACTCTCTACAGAATTAAACCCTTTCTTACCCCTTCTGCTAGAAAAACTGTGGCCCAGAGCCACCTGATCTCCTCCCTTTTCTATGCCTCTGCTATATATACAAACTTGTCTAAAAACAACATCACCAAACTTTCTACCTGCTACAATAGTATTACTAGATTCATTACTACTACCCCTTTTAGAACCCACCACTGTATTAACCTCAAGCAACTAGATTGGTTAGAACTCGACAACCATTTACTCTATCAACAATTAATTATCATACATAAGACCCTTTTTTTCCCAGACGCTACCCCTAGCCTTACAAAACTGATTTCACCTTATAAAAACCTAGCCACACTACGATCGGCTAATAAACTCCTTGTAGCCTTAACCAAATCAAAGAATAAAGCTGGGGACTCATTATTTTCAAATGCCGTCGGGAAAATCTGGAATCAACTACCTCAGGAAATAGCAAACCTAGACTCTACATCCCTTTTCAAAAAACATATCAAAGAACATCTTAAAACTCAATGGCTATGTCCTTGTACTAATCCTGACTGAAATTACTCCTGCACTACTCCCAACTTCCCCCCTTTATTTTTTCCCAACTTTCCCACTATAAAACTAATTTTTACTGTAGACAGATTTATCTTTGAGATTGTCTCAAACATTTTTTTTCTCTTTTTCTCTAGCACATCTTGAATGTTGCTTAGTATCTAACTGTAGAATGTTACTTACCTTGTAATTTTATTGGTAACCAACTATTTTTCTGAAAGATTATGGTTCTGCTTTTTTTGGGGTTTTTTTGTTAAATTCATACAAATGTCCACCTTTGTACTTATTGTATGTTGCTTATTATGTTTTATTGTTAATTATTGTTTTAATTCTTGTAATTGGAGCTTTTCTCCCCGGGCCTCTACTGAAAACGGATAATTGTCCAGCTAGACTAGCCCGGTCACCAAATGTAAAATAAAATAAAATAATAAAATAAAGTTCTTTGTTTTATTGACCTATTCAATCTTTACATTTCCCTCACTCCTGCCTAGTAAACCAGCAGCCATGGATGTGTATTTCCTGAATCTCTCTGTGGCAAATCTGATTGAAATGGGTATTTTGAGACATTGTAGCAATTGTCGGATGTACACTGACAACCCACTTATTCTCAATAAATCAGATAAAAGTATGTGAGAGGCATACATTCCCTTTAACGTTGGGGACAAAAACTCTCTCATATAACCAAAACTAATACTATAGGTGTTGCCAGTGAGACTTGCACTACACCTACTGCACAAGATAAAGACCCTATACATAAACCTACTTATGCTGAGGCACTTACTGGTAATCTTCTTAAAACACTAAGTTCTCCTTAACAGCACAATAAAAAAGGGTCCTCAGCCATCATAAAACACTCCTTTAAAAGACCACCCACAGCTACATAGAGTAACACTGTATCCAATACCTCTACTACTAACCCCTTAGGGCAAACCAACAGTCAACCAAATGTCCTGGCCATTAGTCATTCTATAGTAAGGCACACCAATGTCCCCTACACCAGACTGAGTAAGGAGAGAGTCATGGTTAGTTGCCTTTCTGGGGCTAGGATCTGTCACATTTCACAGACACTCAGGTCATTAAATCACAGGTACCAGAATGACTCTGTCATAGTCCATGTGGGTGCTAATGACCTGAGACATACCTCCCTTGACTATATGATGCAAAACGTGATCGAGCTTGCTGATTGTGTGTTTCAGGCAGGTATGAACCTAGCACTGAGCAGCATACTACTGTCTCCAAGTATGATGTATGTCATGTTACCAACAGAAAATGATTGATTTTAACAATTGTCTTAGCTTCTGATGTCAATCCAAGGGGATGCAATGTTTTATTTATTTATTTATTGGCATATGTTTACCAGGATAGTCTACTGAGCCATTAAAAGCCCATTTTCAGTGGAAGCCCAGGGAGAAAAGCTCCACAAAAACATGAAACATGTAGTAGTATACAACAATATGATAATTTTCACAAAGACTGTACATGTAGGTGAGTAAGTAATTAATAGTTGAAAATAGTAAAGGTAAAACAGAGGTTGTCAGATGGGTACAACTAAATGCAAACTTAAATTGCAGAATAAGAAAAAATGGCTAACAATAATTAAAGTTACTGCAAAAAAACTTTAGTTAGGTTATCACCAGACATTTAGTAGATAATGGTCATGGAAATGTGAATATCATTCATGAAGTAAAGGCAGTCAGGTTTTAAAAGGTGGATCTTGGTACAAATGCAGTTCCAGATAGAAGACAAGTATCCTCGTAAAGACGTTCTAAATGAAGCATGATTCTGATTGTTTCTAATTGTTAATAGTAGGGCATTCAAGGATCTGGCCACAGAACACGAATAAAGAAACTGGCCGTCAGGTAAGTATGGCTTGTAGTCCTGCAAGAGGTGTTGATTTTCTGATCTGAAAAGCCTTTTGGGATGGTAGTAACTAAACAGTGAACTAAGAGCAAGACAGTCAAGAGGTTTATATATTATTTTATGTGCAGTTGTTAATCGTAAGTAGGATAGATAGTGTGTACGTTCAAGCCAGTTCAGGGAGTGTAGAGCAGTGTAGTGATGGGCATAATGTTTGGCATTAGCTGCAAACTTGGCAATTGTGTGATAACATGTTTCAAGCTTTGTTTTTAGAGAGGATTGTAGGTGAGTAAGTAAAGGGGCACCGTAGATGAGAGAGGGAAGTAGGCAAGCGGTAGAAGGGACTTGTTTAGTGGAAGGACTAAAGAAATGTTTGTGCCTGTAAAGAATATATAGCTTTTGATGTGTTTTGCTAATGTTGTGATATATGTGCAGGTCAAATTTTAGATGTTCATCTATTATTACTCCAAGTAGTTTAGTGTGTGTAACTACTTCAATTATTGTGCTACTCTGAGAAAGTATGGTGAACTGGGATTTGCTTATGGGAGTTTTTTCTTTGGGGTAAATAGTATTAGCTTGGTTTTGTTTGTATTATGAGAGAGATGACTATTGTATAACCAAGTCTCTATGGAGGTAAAGGCCAACTGAGTAGTCTGTTGAAGTTCAGACATGGAATCAGTGGAACAAGTAATGGTAGAGTCATCTGCATATTGTATGAGAGATCCCTGACTGAATGAAGACTGACTGAAAAAAATATTTGACAGCCTGGGAGGATATGGTTGACAGTCCATGCTGCTTTGCCAGGGATGTTATGCATTTATCCCTTTATGCTTTTGGATATTGGCAAAGATCTTTTCTACTCATAGTGTTTTTTTTTAGGCAATACTAAACTGATAAACCTCCTGATTTAACTGAACCTGTGAAGGAATAGCTGACAGTGGTACTGCTTAATGCTATAAGTCATAACAAGAAACTTCACTCCCTGCAAGCCTTACTCTCCCTGGAGAATGTAGACGTGTGTGTAGTAATGGAGACATGGTTTAAAGCAACAGACAATTCCCTGGCAGTGCAAGGTTATAATGCCTTTCACACCACTAGACCACCTACTGCTAAACATGGAGAAGTCTCTTAAAGACAACCTCACATCTAGACTAGTTAAAGTGTGAGACCCACTGGAACTCAGACATGTTCAACTTACCATAATCAAGGTCTTGTACCATATCCTTGCAACCTATAGGTCCCCCTCCATGTCCCAGGAAACCCATACTACCTACCTTCATTCTGAAGAAGTTTGCCACTAGTAGCAGACGAAAAGCGCTTCAAATAAATTCTGTTTGGACTATTACCTTTTGCAGTACTGCATTTACTATTTTCTTTGATGCTGTTTGGTTTCATTTAGCACTATTCCGTGCTTTTACAGTTTGGGGAGTACCTCTTGGCTTGCTCAGCTTGGTATTTTACAGTCGGTGTTCAATTTTTCTTTGGTATACCTACCTGAGTGTACTAGACTCTCTCACCATTCAACCCAATATAATTTTCATGGGGATCTCAATAACCCCCTCTAGAGAATGGGAATCCTACACCACTTGTAATGCACAAGGACAGCAATTCCTAAACTTCATTAATACCAACATCCTGGAACAGTTGGTCCATTCTCCTACCAGGAGTACAAACATCCTTGACTTTGTACTCGCAAACATGGGGGACCAATGTTTCTCACCAAATATAATGTCCTTTCTCATTAGTTCTGACCATTAGGCAGTATTGCTTGAAAAAAATTAAATCTGGGGACCAGGCAAAACCCAAAACCTTTAAGAACTATTCTAAGGCTACCCTCTCTACTAAGAAAAACCTTGGTTAAATTCCAGGCACCCCAAACCCAGTAAACACCGTATCATATGCTAAGCTATTAATAAAATCCCTGCACAGCCATATTGATAGCTGTATAAAGCAAGATGTGCCCAGTCATATTAAAAGTAACACAAACTCAAATGACAAGCCACCCTGGTATAATCACGATATCAATCAGTTATACAACAAAAGAAAAAAAAAATCTTGGCCAAGCATAGGAGGAACAAAGCTCAACATACTTCCTCTCCCCAGCCAATCTAAACAGGCAGCTAAGAGGGTTACTAATACTTAAGAGGCTAAATTTGAAGAAAAAATAGCTTCTCAGTCAAAGAACAAACACAAAGCTTTCTACAGCTGTGTCTGTAACCTCAAGGGAAATACGCAACATTGCACAGAACTTATAGTAAATGGCATCACCCACACTGAACCTTAGGCCATTGCCAACTTTTTGGCTGACAGGTTCAGCTCAAATTTCTCCCCAGGCTCCCCCTGATAGTCCAAAGGAAATACCATAGACCACAATCCCACCAACCATTGCTAGGGAACAGGTTTTCAATGCACTTTTGAGGGCCAGAAACACTACATCTATGGAACTGATAACTTCTTTAGTAGCTTACTAAAGAGCATGAAACATGACCTCTCTGGTCAACTTAAATCACTTTTAATCTGGAGCCTACAGTCAGGTTTTGTGACCAAGGAATGAAAGATGGCTACAGTCATTCACCTGCACAAAGGAGGTCAAACCACCAATCCAGGTAACTGCAAGCTTATAAATCTGACCAGCTTCATATGTAAGACAATAGACATGATAAATGAGGACATAGGTAACCTGAAAATGTTGGGTCCATCACAGTTCATCTTTGTTAAAGGAAGGTCATGCCTATTAAATCTGGTGGACTTCTTTGAGAGGGTCACCAAAGCAATGGATGAGGGCAAAACTGTGCACACAGCTTACCTCAACCTGGCCAAGGGTTTGGATACAGTGCCCACTCAGGCATTTTAGACAAGTTCACTAAATTAGATATAAACCCTTTTATTATCTACTGGCCAGCCAACTGTCTCATTGATAGGACCCAGGAAGTCAAAATAGGTGAGGCCACCTCCACCAAGAGGCCAGTCACTAGTGGAGTCCCCCAGGGCTTGGTACTGGGCCCTCCGCTTTATGTGCAGAGTGCCCCAGGGCTTGGTACTGGGCACTCCAATTTTTGGCATCTATTACTCTGAAATGGAAGCAAATGCTAAAGGTTTATGGCTGACTATGTTTGCAAATGATTGCAAGCTGGGTGTTATCATCAATTCCCCTGCAGATGCTAGCATTCTTCAAAAAGGTCTGTCTCTGACTAACAAATGGTGCCAAAACCATGGTCTAAAACTCAATGCTAAGAAATGCATAATTGTACCCTTTGGGAAGTCAAACATCCCAGCTAATTGCCAAGTTGAAAATACATCCCTAAGAGCTGACCCAGTGGTCAGGGATCTGGGTATGCATGTAGACAGCAGCCTTACTTTTGACCACCACATGGTTACAGACCGAGGAAACTTTTTATGTTTTATATTTTATGTTGTGCAACTTATAAGTTAGGGCATGGAATGTAGGTCCAAAGAGGTCATTATTCCACTGTACTCTGCCCTTATCCAACCAATCATAGAGTACAGTGCTGCCTTTGGTATATACCTGACCAGCCATATGCAGCAATTAGAGCAGCCACAGAAGTTCCTTACAAAAAGAATACAAGACGTTAACAAACCCGCCTTATGCAGAGTGTCTTGAAGCCCTTTCCCTCTACTCAGTCTCTTATAGACTGCTGAGGGGTGATCTATGTCTAGTTAACAAGGTATCCTCAAGCCTCACACTTATGAATCTCCTGCATATTTGTAAGTCAGACAATATCAGAGATACAAGATCTAAGGAACTGAAATTTTTCTGTGACTTAAACAGAGCATGCCGGAGAAACAGATATGTGTTCCCAAGACTGCCTGTCCTATGGAACAGGTTTCCCATCCATGTGAAGCTGATTTCATCTATTACCCAATTTAAGTGCAATCTAGGCTAGTGGATACAGACTAGGAAATTTACACCAGGCCTGGCACCCACATTCCTTATGGACAGAGGTACCTTATAAACGCCTGACCCTAATTGCCCTATTTGGATAGAAGATGTCACTATTCTTTCGGGAAGACTCGGATAGGCTTAGAAAGGCCCCCAGGGTCATTAGCCTAGCAGCAATCTATGAATCTAAGTCAGTTATCAAAATATGAAATTATGAAAAAGTTCATAAAAACAACCTTTATGCCCACTACAATGCATTGTAGGCAGTCTTAGAGTCATTTTGTGCATTATACCCTGGTCTTGTGCATGATGCCCATCATTTACTAGTAAGTAAAAGTTTGCTCTGAGCTTGAAGCCACTGTGTTGCAGCTTCTTCAATGTTTTCTGCAAATGACTGGCATGCTGTGCTCTAGCATAAAGACAGTGTAATGGAACAAGAGAAACCATAACTGATGTTTAACACCCTGTGTAACCATACTTTGAAAAACAACTTAGGGGAAGTTAACAATTTACTAATATAGTGCTACTCAACAAGTTGTGAGGTTCCCTGAATACAGTTAAGCCTGAAGACATGCTGCTTGTATCAGTGGGATCCTTTAAGTTTTGTTTGTTTTAAAACAGTCACAATGCTCTCATTAAAGTACCAAATGCCTACATTTTGCAAAGAGAACTTAATATATTTACATAACATGTAGCAGTGATGGAATGTCATATTTATAGCAGACTATGTGTTCCTAGATTCTTGAGCATTTTTTGGAAAAAAAAAATAAAGAACATAAGCCAAAAATAGATATGTTGAGAAACGTAAATGTAATTCAAAACAGTATAAAAAGTGATGATGTTCAACAAAAACCCTTACAATGGCAATAATTGACATATTGACAGTCTTTATATCAAAATGGTAATGCATTTTAATGTAAAAAGCCTAGCCATATTTTCTCTAAATTTTCAAAAACAACTTTTCATATGTTGGGGAACTGTACATGCTATATGCATAGTAACCCATTTTTGTTCAATCATACTGCTAAGGTTGTCATATAATGTCAGCATTTCTTTAATGGGTGCAGAAGTTTTTAGATGTTTATCTGAAAATATAGACATTTATGTATATGTGAATATAACCACTCATTCATGGGATTCAGAAAGGCTTGCCATGATACAGAAGCCTGTCTTAGAAAGTTTCTGCATGAGGGTAAAGTTTTCTATTTCTTAGACCACTCTGTTGCTGACATTTTCTCCTTGCAGGGGTCTTAACATGGAGGCCAGTCTCACTGAAAAAGATCCATAGGTTCATAGGTTCATAGGTAGGTACTAGGCTATCGGCCCTAGGGCCCATACAAGCCTAGCCAAAAAATGTACCCTGGCTTTCGCCACCCAAGAAAATTATTTTCCTGTGCCCCTGTCGAGCAGAGCCACAGAAGTGATCCCCGGGGTGAATTTCCCATTTCCCATCCAATCATCAAGATTTTTCTTGAAGAGTGCTAATGAGGAGCTCTGTTTGACATAGATAGGTAGTCTGTTCCAGAGTATGGGAAGTCTCTGGGACAGGAATCTATCTCTCCAGCATGTTCTGTTTATTGTGGTAACAAGGTTTAGGTCCCTAGAGCGTGTAGCTCGGAGGGATTGGGATTTCTTTAAGTGGAGCATGTCCAACAGCTCTGGGTTTGACATAGCTTTGTATGGTAACCAAGGGGATGTCTGATGTTTATTAGTCATGTGTTCTTTGCTGGAAATGTCTGCATCTCCTAGTTTGCTTGACCAGTTACTCAGCTGAGTAAAATTTTATTCTGTGAGGAAAAAGTGAATGCTGAGAAGAAAACAGTGTTCACCTATTCACTCCTTTGAGTGTACCTGCAGTTTCTCTGAGCGAGAGCCAGTCTGGTAGGGCTTATTTGTGGATGAGTTTATGTGTGTGTGTGTGTGTGTGTGTGTGTGTGTGTGTGTGTGTGTGTGTGTGTGTGTGTGTGTGTGTCTGAGTGTGTGTGTCTGTGTGTGTGTCAGAGTGTGTGTGTGTATATATACTGGTGTCTACAAGAGTCTATGTGTTTTGGGGAATGGTGTCTTATGCATTGTATGAGATGCTAATGAGAACACTTGTGCTGCCAGGTCAGACAGTGCAATGTTCCAGTCATACACATGGTAATGAGCTGCTGATGAGGTATTTCGTGGTGTGACTTTACCATGTCTCTGAATCAACATATCTCTCTGCAACCCTAGTTAACCAACCCACATTGGTCAATTAGTATGGGCAGACAGAAATTCAATGAATCCCACGGAATATTTCTCAGACATTTCAGCTTACAGTGCAGGTAACAATGACAGATTTCTTCAGCATCAGGTGATACTCTTTAGTGACATTACATCATACATTTCTTCATTAATTAGTATTATTAATGCAAATGCAGATAGTGAACATCTACATAATGACAGTCAAACAACTAGCAATGTATGTATAATGACTGACAAAAACCTACCAATATCTATTTGAACAATGACTGTAGTTTTTGTCTCCCTTCCATGATGACATTTCATATTAAACCCCCTCCTTAACATAACATGTAGCTCACTCAGTTATGAAAATGCTAATATGAAACTATGCCTACCAAATATGAATATGAAACAATGCATAACAACTGACAAACAATGGTTAATATCTCCATTACAGAGCTATGGCTTATAGCCAGTCTTTAGTGCCATTTAGTTTCTTATTCATTGCTCTTTTACATGTAACTAATAAAGTACTTGGCTAAGGAAGCCAGTTTTAAATATCATGATGCTATAAAGAGCTATGAGTGTGAAATGGAAATACACAATAATATATTTTGATGTAAAAAAGCCCAGCTTACATAGGTTCATAGGTTCATAGGTTGGTACTAGGCTATCGGCCCTAGAGCCTATAAAGCCTAGCCATAATAATTCCCTGGATATTTCTTCCCACAATATTTACTTCCCTGGACTCCTGTCTAGCAGGGCAACTGACGTAATCCCCAGGGTGAATTTCCTATCTCCCAGCCAGTCGTCCAGGTTCCTTTTGAAGAGGGCCAAGGAGGCGCTCTGCTTGACATGTATGGGCAGTCTATTCTAGAGTATGGGGTATCTCTGGGTCAGGAACCTAACCCTCCAGCATGTTTTGTTCATTGTGATGACAAGTTTTAGATCCCTGGAGTGTGTGGCTCTGAGGAATTGGGATTTCTTTAAGTGGAGCATGTCCAAACAATCATAAACCATTTCATATCCTAGCAACAATACAAGCTATATAAATATTCTCATCACTTCTGTTCTACTTCCATGTAATGACAAGCAATTCCTCTCTAGGTGATTGACACTTGAGATATTTTTAGAAATATGAACATTTACGTCTGTGTGTAAATAGCACTTGTTGGATTTCCAAGACATGTAGAACATAGTACAGTGTTCATTAACATATTTAGTGGCCAAGCATCACATATATGTAATACTCAGACAATTCCTAATGCATGTCTGATTAACTGTGAGTACAGGCCTTAAATATTAGCACTGGACTGGTATACAGTGTATGAAACCCAACCAATACCTGTCAAGCTTCCACAAACTCTCTAGCCAAGACTGAAATAGCTGGTCAAGAGGAGAAGATCAACACTTGCACCACACCACATGGAAGATATAGCCCACCAGAACACACACCAGCACTGCCTTCACATAAAAACACAAACCACACACCCACCTTCACAGAGGCTCTCAATAAAAATCTACCCAAACAGCAGAGACCTCCAAAGCAGAAATGCACTTGACCACCACAACACAGCACAAACCACAAGACACATAGCTCACCTACACAGTGTGCCCCTCAACAAAAGCCCCTAAAGCAAAACAGCATGACCAACACACTAGTCATAGGTGACTCAATAGTGAGGCACACTGATGTCCCACTCACTAGGTTGAATAAGGAGAAAGTAACAGTCAGCTGCCTGTCAGGTGCCAGGATCCGCCACATAACGCATGCACTCAGGTCCCTCAACAACAGGTACAAATATGACTCTGTTATTGTACAAATGGTTGTGAATAACCTGAGACATACCTCCCTGGACTACATGAAAAGAGACATGGAGGCACTCTCGGATTATGTAGCCCAAGCAGGTATGACTCTAGCCCTGAGCAGCATCCTAGCATCACCCAGAATGATATCACAGTACAAGCAAAAAATGATTGATATTATGTTGTCCCATCTCATCTTCATTCTTGCTGTTTGGGTTTGGAGCCGATCCTTTACTATAGCTTGAGAGCTTTTACTGGCTCGAGGCTAACCCCTATCCCAACATGCCTAGCAGTAGCTACCCAGATCTTGTTTGCCTCTTGCAGCATCAAGATTGTGACTACTGGTTCAGGCTAAGCACTTAGTGCTTTTTTCACTTATATTGTTATCCTTTTCAGGGTTTTGTTGTTTAATTAACATCAGTAAAGTGTATATTATCCCCTGTTAGTCTAACAACCTTTTCTGTACTTGTTTTGGGTATTTTTGGCTGTCGTTTTCTTCCTCAGTCATTGCCTTCTCCTTTGAACTCATTTAAATTAGAGGGTTCTTCTTTTTCCCCACCCTTTCTGGGATAGCTGTTTAAGTTAGAGGCTCTCCTACTGGGTGAGTCACCATTTAAGTTAGAGGCACTCCCCCCTTTTCTTCTTCTTCTCTTTCCTTTAAAAAAAAAAAAAAAGAGAGTTTTCCTTTCCTGTTGTTTGGGCTAGCAATTACAGCCTTTATAGTAGTTTTAGTTGTTGTGTGCTGTTAGCTATTACAGCTTTGTTTTCTAGCACTGTGGTAATTATTTCTGTCAATTAACCACTATGTCCAAAGAGTTGAAACTCTCTGGGTTCAAAAAATGTGACTTGTGTTGCCAAAAAATGTTCCTTACGGACGGGCACACAAGTTGTGTATATTGTTTAGGGGCTTTTCACCTGCAGGACTCATGCTCTATCTGTCATGTTTTCAGTTCTAGAGTCCTGCAGGAGAGAAAGAATAAGCTAATGTTGCATGGCCTTCTGAAGAACCCTCAAGATTCTTCGTCTCAGGGTCCTCAGCCAGCTAGAGTGTCCGAAAAACACACTAAGCCATCAGTTCCAAGTTCAGAACAGACAAAATCCACTGTAAAACCTTTGGCTCTGTTAGTTTCTAGTGTTGGCTCCGACAAAGCTAAGTCTCCAGTGGCTCCATCTGTGTCCTTGAAGCCAGTTCAGTCCCATAAAAGAACAAGGTCTCCTTCTTTGGAGCTGGTACGTTCTGCTCCACAATCTCCTTTGCTGCAGTTCAGAGCTGGCAGTCACAGGTCCTCTTCACACCCCTCTCAGTCCTTCAGGCTTTCAGATCATGACATGGAGAGAGTGGCCAATAGGCTCCTCAAGTCACAGGCACTTGCTAAATTACTATTGAGCCCAGCCCATAAGAAATTGGCTCCTTCGACACATTCAGCTTCTCCATCGGTTCCTCCTCTGACTCTCTTGAGCTCGGAGCTGGAGTGCATAGAAGTCGTGGTGGTGGAACCATCGGCTCTGGTTACTTCTTTATTGATTCTGACACCTGCTCTGATCTCCTTGATGTCTCAGTCCATTGAGGGATCTGGGTGCCAAAGCTCTCTTGCCGGCTCTGAGGGGGCAAGTGGCATCAGACCCTTGTCCGACCCCGCTCTCCCTCTCAGAGTGGCTCCCACATCAGCCTTGGAGCTGTCACTCTCAGCTTGCAGGAGATCTCTGGGTCTTTGACTCAGGACCGTGGTGTCTTCGAGGTGATGAGGAGTATGCTGTTTCCTGAGACTGCTCCACCCTTGGCTTCATTGGCTCCTTCTCCCTCGGTGCCTGTGCTTGCCTTTAACCCTCCTCCTGCCTCCAAGCATACTGAACCTGTGCCCCAGGATGCCCCATTGGGTGACTCCACTTCTTCTGAAATCTCCCCTGAACATTTGGAGGTCCCTTGGAAGAAAAGATGTAAGAGGAAGCATCTGGACTCCCCTGAGTCCATCACTTCAGGCACAGACTTGGATGAATTGAAAGGGTCCCCATGGTCCCCCTCTAAGGATGTCTCCTTTTTGGACATCTTGGAAATCCTTAGACAGAGAGGTGGCTGGAAGTCCCTAGCCCCTTCTGAGGATAAATCTGTCTACCTGGATGCATTTGGTTCCCGACCCTGAACCTCTTGGGTGTCCCCGCCTTTTGACCCACTTTTGTCTGTAGTGAGTCAAAAGACGTGGAGCGCTTCAGAGACCATGGAACCAGTTCCGAGGAGACCGAATAAATTTATTACTGCTCCCGAGGATAAATCCTTCCTTTCCAAAGAGGTCCCTGTTGATAAATTAGTAATAGAAAGTCACAGACCAGGAACCAAAACCAAAGTAATTCCAAGGCAAAAGAACATCAACCAGCAGTGGTAATTCCAATATGTGAACTTTAATAAAGGCAAAATGCAAAAAACACGTAATAAAATCAAGTGCTTTCACCTGGTTCCTACCAGGCTTTATCAAGATAAAAAAAGTTTAAAACAGTGTCTTAATATATGCTTACAATAAATCACATGATTTCTAATCAATCAATTAATTAAAGCACTTCAATTTAATGGCACTTTTCTTAAAAAACTATACCTCTCATTAAATCCACAAAAACTAATACTAGCGTTAAAAATATTTTAAAAGTTTTCTATATAAATCAGAAAACCACATTCCCAGGTCCCTGTTGATGCCATGGTGGTGGCAGCAGCCACTAAGAAGGAACTTGTGGAAACTTCATCTGTCCATCCGCAGAACAAAGAGTCTTGCATGATGGACAGGCATGGGAAGCATATGTTCTCTTCAGTGACCTTTACTCTCAGGTTGCTGAATTACTTATCACACTTTACACAACTTCAGAGGGATCTCCTCAAAGAGCTAGGAGATACCCTGCAAGATCCTACAGCTGAAGGAGTTGCGAACAGGGCAGCTTCCCAGCTTGAGACCTTGACTTCAGTGGTTAACTCCTCCATATGTGGCAGATGGAGCGAGTAGGGCAGCAGGTACCAGAGTAGCTTTGCAGAGACACTCCTGGATGCACCTTTGTCAATTTGCGGAACCTTTCAAGTCTTCATTTACCAATACCCCCTTCGATGGTTCATCCTTGTTTGGGCCTCAGGTAAAAGAGACTCTCACCAGGTGTGAAGAGGATGGCAAGACTCTCTCTGCCATAGGAGTTTGTTTTTCCAGTCCACCTAGACCCTATACTAAAGGTCAAAAGAGTGGAAAGATGTGGTTTCGAAAATCCTAGGGAGCTTCACCTGACACATGTGGAGATTTTCCCCCAGGGGCAGAGGGGGAAACAACAATGGAAGATGTTGCCCTCACAGCAGAGGGGTCTGCAACAGCTGGGTAACAGAGATACATTCTCTGCTAGGCCCTTCCAGCACTCCTGAAAGAAGGCCTGACTGTCCACCTCTGGAGGCAATCGGGGGAAGAATGTCACTGTACCCAGCAGCCTGGCAAACTATCATGAGAGAAACATGGATACTGTCAATAATATCCAGGGGTTACAAAATTCCTTTTTCCCAGTTACCCTCCTCAAAAGAAAAACATTCTATCCCAGATGTTCCACCCAGTCTTTGGGATCAAGCAATCCTAGAGGTACAAAGATTGCTAGAAAAAAGAGCCATCCAAGAAGTCCCCGCAGACCAACTCGAATCTGGAACTTACTCAAGGTTCTTTTTAGTTCCAAAAAAAGACAGGGGAGTGGAGACCCATTTTGTATATCAGCAAGCTAAACAAATCAGTAAAAAAGACGAAGTTTCAGATGGTAACACTGCAGTCCATTCTTCCCTTCTTGGGTCAGGACAATTGGATATGCTCCATAGATCTCCAGGATGCGTGCTACCACATAAAAATGGACAGACAATCCAGGAGATTCCTATGCTTCCAGCTGGGAGCCAGTCATTATCAGTTCAGAGCCCTGCCCTTTGGTCTCATCACAGCCCCCAGGGTGTTCAACAAGTGTATTGTAGTGGTCATGGCTCACATGAGGCATTTAGGATTCCAGGTATTTCTATATCTAGATGACTGGCTCCTCACTGCTGCCATTGAGCATCAACTGATCAAAGCACGGGATCCAAACTTGTTCCTAGCTAGGCATCACCATAAACTGCGAAAAGTCTGTCTTGTTGCCTTGTCAGTCTATTACCTTTATAGGGGCAGACTAAGATACAAGACACATGATAGCAAAGCTATCTCATGACATGGTGTCAACCATTTGTCAGCAAGTTTTGCTTCTCATAAAGAAGACTAGAGTTCAGGCAAGAGAAGTATTACAAGTCTTGGGCTCACTGGCCACAGCAATTACACTAGTTCCTTTGGCATGCTTCCACATGAGGATTCTGCAGTGGCTTCTTTTCACTCAGTGATCTTTCCAGGATTTACCAATATCACACATGATCTTGATCATGGAAACTTGCAAAAAGGACTTAGTGTGGTGGCTTGTCTCCCACCAGGTGACTCTGGGCCTTTCTAGACCCCCATCCAGTAGCCACAGTGACCACGGATGCCTCCCAGATAGGGTGGGGGGGCATTATCTGGGACAGACTGTCCAAGGAATGTGGCAACCTCACGAGTACCATTTGCACATCAGTGTTCTACAGATGAGATGGTGCTTCTGGCGTTGCAAGCACTTCAAGACTCTCTACCTACTGGGACCATTGCAATTCAGACAGACAATATGTCAGTGGTATGGTACATCAATAAGTTGGGCAGGACCGGATCTTACCCCGACCTGATCTTACCCCTTGTGTCCAGAAGTGCTTTGAAGATGGCAATGGGTGATATCTTCACAATATTTTCTGACTGCAGTGCACATTCCTGGGAAATCCAACGTGATAGCGGACAGGCTCAGCAGGGCTATCCTCATGCCTCATGAATGGTCCCTGAAGAAAGAAGTAGTGGACTTGATTTTTCACAAATGGGGCCAGCCATGCTGCGATCTTTTTGCCACTCCCCTCAACAACAAATGCAGCAGCTACTTCGCCCTAGTCCCCCCTCTGGGACAGTCACCCAGGGATGCACTTGTTCACGATTGTCCTTAGGAATACTCTATGCTTTTCACCTTTTCCTCTAATTCCAAAGGTACTTCAGAAAGCAAAGTCGCTGGGTTGCAAACTCATCCTCATTGCTAAAACAAAAAAGTAACACCCACAGGGGCAGAACCAACGTAAAAAATCCTCATTGCTCCCTATTGGCCTCATCAGATATGGTTCCCATTTCTTTGCCATCATCTTCAACTGGAGCTTTGGATACTGGACCCAATTCCACATCTCCTGATGCATGAGTCATGTGGGCTTCATCCTTTCATCCAAACTCTCAAGCTGACTGCTTGATTTCTCCACTTGCAGTCTTAGCCAGGCTCCCAAACATTTCCCCAGTTGTACAACACATCCTAATGTCCTTCCACAAGCCCACAACCAGGAGGATTTACACTAGCAAATGGAAGAGGTTCTCTTATTGGGTGATGAGTAAGTAATGATATCGAACCTTTCACTGCTCCAGTTCACAAGATTCTTGATTTTCTGGCTGAAACATTCAAAAAAGGGGCAGCTGCAGCTACTATTAGGGTCCAAGTAGCTGCCATCTCAAAATTTTCATGTAGGAGACTTGGGCTCAAACATCATGTTCCATAAGTTGTACAGAGCATTCTTATGAGGTACAACTCTTTTACGGACCCTGGTAAGAGAACCCCCCCCCACCCCCACCCCCAGGACCTAAACTTGGTTTTAGCTTCTATGGTTCTTCCACCTTTTGAACCAACAGCATCTTGTCCCCTGAAATTTCTATCTTGGAAAACCCTTTTCTTGGTTGCTATCACCTCAGCTAGATGGGTGTCTGAATTACATGCTTTGTCTATTCGCCCACCGTATCTCATTTTTCACAAAGATGGAGTCTCTCTTAGGACCAATCCTTCCTTCTTGTCAAAGGTATGTTCGGAGTATAATTTAAATCAGTCCATTGCGCTTCCTGTGTTCTTCCACAATTATGGCAACAAGGCAGAGTACACACTCCACCAATTAGATGTTCATAGACAATTACATTTTTATTTACACAGGACCAAAGACCTTAGAAAATCAGACCAATTGTTTGTATCCTTTGCTGACAATAAACAAGGTTCTCCAGTTTCAAAAGTGACCTTATCAAAATGGCTGTCAGACACAATCAGTTTTTCTTATGATTTGAATAAAAAGACACATCCGGGGAGGGCCAGAGGACATTCAACCAAGGCTTTAGCCATCTCGGTTGCCTTCCAAGCCAAATTGCCTTTAGATTCAATCTGTGCAGCAGCAACATGGGCAAATTCTCATGCCTTTATCACTCATTACAAAGTGGATGTGCTCTCCCAGAATAGGGCATCCTTTAGTTCCATGATCCTGAAGAGTTTACTCCAGTGAGCCATCCAAGAACCAGGTGCTGGGGATGCGGTCCCAACCAGCAAGAACAAAGGCGAGATGGGACAACATAACATAAAGAAGTTATGTACCTACCATAACATTCCATGTTTGTTGTCCTTCATCTTGCCTTCCTCCTTGCTTACCCCCCCTCCTTCCCCTATCTTGGAGGTTCGAGAGGAGTTCCTTTATTGGTTACACTGGCTGAGTTTCCTACTGACATACCAGGTTAGTTAACCATGCATTGTTTTTCCTCTTTCTTTCCTACCTTAAATGTAAAAGAGCTTAGTAAAATTTATTTTTTACTATGTATGTCTAGTGTGGGCTATTACAAACGAGATCTGGGTAGCTAACTCAAGGCATGTTGGGATAGGGGTAGCCTCGAGCCAGTAAAAGCTCTCGAGCTATAGTAAACCGGCCAAGTCAGAGCCAAGGATCGGCTCTGAATCCAACCAGCAAGAAGGAAGATAAGATGGACAACAAACATGGAACATTCAGGTAGGTACATAACATCTTTATTTCAACAATTGGCTAAGTTTCTGGTGTCATTCTAAGGGGATCCAGTATCTGCCTGCCTGGGATGACATGATTGATAGACCTTGATGCTTTGTCAGAGATGGCCTGCATCTGTCACCTCTGGGCTTCTGGATACTGGCCAAGGCTCTTGACACCCATATAGTGCCTTTTTTAGGTGGTGTTCCAAAGACCAAATTAGCACCGTAACAGCTACAAACAAATGCAATCTGAGGGTCATGCTGCTCAATGCTAGAAGTCTAAATCTCAAAATGCACTTGCTTGAAGCACTCCTTAAAATGGAGAACATCTACATTTGTGTTGTAACAGAAGCCTGGTTCAAGGCAGCAGAAAGCACCCCTGCACTACCAGGCTATAACTCATTCCACACCTTTCACCCCCAGAACTTGGACTGAAGCTCCAAAGGCAGTGGTGTTTCCATATTCATAAAGTATACGTACACCTCCAGACTGGTAGCCTGACATAATGCATCAGAGATACCTCAGGTGCAGTTAACATTGGGTAAGACAGTGATTTAGGTTGTAGCCTGCTATAGGTTCCCAGCCATGTCCCAAGACTCACACGTTATGTTCCTAAGCACCCTGGAGAATATTAGGGTCCAACCTAACACTCTCATACTGGGCAACTTCAACTACCCCTCCATTAACTGGGAAAATTACTCATGTACCAGTACACTTGCTTAACATTTCCTGGAATTCATTAATTCCAATACCCTGGACCAGCTCGTTCTTGCACCAACTAGAGGCAGCAACGTCCTTGACCTAGTCATTACTAACATGGGCAACCATTGCTCTACACCAGTAGTTAACTCCTCCCTGGTTAGATCCAACCACAATATAATCACCTTGGAAATCCACATCCCTTCCACCCCTCGCAAACGTAACCACCATGAAAAACTTCTCCAAAGCTACCTTTGGGCTCCTAAAAGCAGAGTGGCTGACTTCACGACACCCATGCAAATGGAGAAGAGTTGCATGACCACCAAATCATACACCAATGCATGGATCTCACCATACACAATAAAACTACAGATGCTCTTCTCCAAAAAAAGGAAGCCAATCTGATGGTCCCCTGCCATAAACAAACTCTATAACAGAGGGAGGAAACTGATGCGGAATAAGGTGAAGTCCCAAGATTGGAAAAACTCCCTTAACAGCCTCAACAAAAAGTTGAGATCCCTTATCAAATCCTCTAAAGCTAGCTATGAAAACAGAATTGCAGAAGATAGTAAAGACAACCACAAGGCCTTCTATAGCTATATAAAGAATCTCCATGACAATACCCAGATCTGCTCTGAGCTACTGCACATATACAGAGCCAACAGATATTGCCAATATACTGGCCGACAGATTCAGTGCCAATTTTACCCCTCCCCCCCAGGACCAATCACAATACCAGTAGATTGCCAGGCACCCAGTATTACTGCTGTACAGGTTAAAACAGCACTGTTCAAGGCCAAGAATACAGCTTCTATGGGACTTGACAATATTCCTGGCTGTGTTCTACATGAACTACAGAGTGAACTGGCACCTCACCTGTATGCTCTGTTCAATCACAGCCTCACCTCAGGCTTCGTCTCTATTGAATGGCATACTGCCACAGTCATCCCTCTCCACAAAGGAGGAGCAACTACAGACCCTGTGAACTATCGCCCCATTAGCCTGATGAGTCTGATATGCAAAGCTATGGAATGCATCATCATGGACCTAATCTTCTTCTTCTTCTTTCGGCTTTTCCCAGTCAGGGGTCACCACAGCGGATCACCTGTCCGCTCATGATTAGCAGTAGAGTTTTACAGTGTCGAGTTGCCAGCCCGGCACCCAATCTTCCACAGAAGGCACACACACACATACACGCACTCACACCTAGGGCCAATTTAGAGTGTCCAATCCACCTGCAGCATGTCTTTGGGATGTGGGAGGAAACTGGAGCACCCATGGGAAACTAGGGAATCTCCAAACTCTGTATTCCGCACAGTTTGGTTTTGAGAGGGGTAGATCATGCATGTTCAGCTTGGTCAACTTCTTTGAGTCAGTCACCAGAGCTGTGGATGAAGGCAAGGTGATTCATACAGCCTACCTTGATCTGTCCAAGGCCTTTGATACCATTTCCCACTCAGGAATCATAGAAAAACTCACTAAGCTAGGCATCAACCCCTATATCACTAGGTGGGTTGCAAACCGGCTCACAGATAAAACCCGCTGTGTGAAAGCGGCTGACTCCAAGTCAGACTGCCAACCAGTCACTAGTGGAGTCCCACAGGGTTCGGTCCTGGGTCCTCTCCTGTTTGGTATCTACTTCCCTGAAGTCCTGGCCAACACGAGGGACTCTGGCTGAGAAAGTCTGCAGACGATTGCAAGTTGGGAGCTATTATTAACTCTCCAAGTGATGTTGGCATCCTAGAGAAAGGCCTCACTGACTAACAACTGGTGTCAGAACCATGGCCTTAAGCTCAATGCCAAAAAAATGTGTCGTCATCCCCTTTGGGAAAAACCCGGTTCCCATGAATTACCACATCAATGGTAGTCCACTGAACACAGAAGGCATTATAAGAGATCTGGGAGCACAGGTTGACAGCAACCTCTCTTTTGACCACCACATTGCTACTGTGGTCAGAAAGTCTTTCTATGTGGCACATCTCATTATTAAGGGTTTTGCATCCAGGAAGAAAGAGGTCATTGTCTCCCTCTACTCTTCCTTCATTAGGCCAATCATTGAGTACAATGTCCCATTTGGCATGTACCTCACTAGACAGCTGCAACAACTGGAGAGGCCACAAAAGTACCTCACTGAGAGGATCCTAGGCCTTAAACACTTATCCTATATGGACAGACTCAAAAAACTCCAACTATTCTCTGTGTCATATCGCCTACTTAGAGGTGATCTCTGCTTGACTTACAAAGCCAGGTCTGACCCAGCTCTGTTAGAAATGCTGCATCTAAAGAAATCCCAATCTATCTACACCACACACTCCAGAGACCTCATCCTCATTGCCACAATCAACAGAATGTGCTGGAGGGACAGGTTCATCACCCAGAGACTGTCCATGCTATGGAATAGACTCCCCATACATGTCAAATAGAGCACCTCACTGGCCCTCTTCAAGAGCAATCTTGATGAGTGGATGGGAAATAGAAAATTCACCCTGGGGATCACTCCAGTGGCTCTACTCGACAGAGGCACTGGGAACTAAGGTTGGGTGGCTTGATGCCAGGTTAATCCTATGGGCTAGGCTTGTAAAGGCTCCAGGGCCATTAGCCTAGTACACACCTATGAACCTATGACTACAGTACAGGTATCAGTGACAGTAATCTTCAGTATCATCTAAGGTTTCAGGTGATATCATGCAAAAAATGGCACATTGTTTCATTAATTCAGTCTATTAATGTAAATACAAAAACTATGTCATAGCTTTGTAATGACTGACAGACAACTAGCAACATCTCCAGTATGGTACATTATATATGGACAGTGACTGTATTCTTCTGTCTCTCATGACATTTCACATTATTGTGCATTATAATTTAACGTGACTCCCTCAGTTATGAAAATGTGAATGTGAATATGATCATATGCATAACAAAAGACAAACGATGGATCTAATGTTGTCCTTTTCATTTTTCCTCAATGTATGAATTTGGATCGGACACAGCCACTGCTGTTGAGCTCTTCCCTCTACCCATAAAGCCCTGCTCCATACCTATTATCTCAGATTTCATTTGCTGCCACCATGAACATATGCAGTTTCCAGTCTTGACTGATTATAGCATTTTATTGTGAATTATTCAAGTTTTTTCCAATATATATTTCCTTTCTCCTTTTTCTAATCTTTTGTCTCCCTCTAGTTTTCCGCTAGTCACTAAGACAATCTTCTTTCCCTTTTCCATACTATTTTTTGTAGTAATTCTTATTAACATTGCTTGTAATTTCTCCTTACCCTTCTCTTTTAAGGTATTTCTAATTATTAACATTGCTGGTAATTTCTTTTTCTTTTTCTTGTAGCTGAAAAAGAGAGAGAGAGAGAGAGAAAGAGTAATTTCCTTTTTTGCTATTCTTCTTATGGTATTTGTCCTCCATTTTCTGTAACCATGTCAGACAAACCATCATAAAAAAACCTCTCCAAAGTCAACTTCATGCTTCCTAACACAGAAGTGGCAAGTTCATGACACACATACAGATGGAAAATAGAGGTACAACTGCTGAATCCTGTACAAATGCACTGAATAAGCACATACACGAGTCCACAGATCATGCCATCCCCAACAGAACCAAGATGCTATCCTCTAAAAAAAGGAAGCCAGTCTGGTGGTTCTCTGCCATAAGTAAACTCTACAACAGAAGGAAGAAGCTATTGCAAAAAAGAGTAAAATCCCCTGATTGTAGGAACTCCCTGGTCAGCCTCAGTAAGAAGCTGAGATCCCTCATAAAATCCTCCAAAGCTAGTTATAAAAATAGAATTGCCACTGATTCTAAAGACACCTACAAAGCATTCTACAGCTATGGCAAGAATCTCAATGGTGACACTCAGATCTTCTCTGAGCTACAGCACAATGGCACTAGATATACAGAACTAACTGATATTGCCAACATACTGGCAGATAGGTTCAATGCAAACTTCAACCCTCCTCACCCCCAAAGGGCCCATCACTATACCAGAAGAATGCAAAGCCCCTGTAATCATGGCTGCACAAGTAAAGACCGCACTCTCCAAAGCCAAGAACACAGCATCCATGGGACCTTACGTCCCGGGCTGCATTCTGCACGAACTACAGAATGATCTGGCACCCCACCTAAGTACCATGTTCAATCATAGCCTCACTTCAGGCTTTATGCCTACTGAATGGTGCACAGCGATGGCTATCCCACGCCACAAAGGGGGCGCCACCACAGACCCCAGGAACTACCATCACATAAGCCTGACGAGCCTGTTCTGCAAGGCCATGGAACATATCATCTTATAGCTTATAAACAAGGACACAGTTAACCACCAAACTCTGGACCCCACTCAGTTTGGGTTTGTAAAAGATAGGTCATGTCTCCTAAACCTGATTGACTTCTTTGAAGCAGTCACCAGAGCTGTGGACGAGGGTAAGGTGGTGCACACAACCTATCTTGACCTCATAAAGGCTTTTGACATCATCCCCCACTCTGGAATTATAGATAAACTCACTAGGCTGGCCATAAATCCCTATGTCATAAGATGAGTGGCCAATTGGCTCACTGACAGAACCCACACAGTGAAAGTAGCTGGCTCCATATCCAACTTCAGACCAGTGACAAGTGGAGTACCACAGGGCTCAGTCATGGGTCCTCTCCTGTTTGGCATCTACTTCTCAGAAGTCCAGGCTAATACAGCAGGTCTTTGGCTAATGAAGTTCGCAGACAACTGCAAACTTGGTGCCGTAACAGAATCGCCTAATGATGTGGACATTTTACAAAGGTGCCTCACTGAGACTGATGCTTGGTGTCAAAGTCATGGCTTCAAGCTCAGTGCCAAGAAGTGCATTGTCATCCTCTTTGTTAAAAACACTGTACCCATGAACTACCACATAGGTGGTAGCCTACTAAATACTGAAAGTGTGATAAGAGACCTTGGGACACAGGTGGACAGTAGTCTCTCCTTTGATAATCACATCACGACAGTAGTCAGGAAATCCTTTGACGTGGCACACCTCATCACAAAGGGGTTCACCTCCAGAAATAAAGAGGTCATTGTTCCTCTCTACTCATCCCTCATCAGAACCATTATAGGGTACAATGCCCTGTTTGGCATGGTGTGTACGTCACAAGACATCTACAACAACTGGAAAGGCCACAGAAATACCTCACTAAGAGAATTACCAGCCTCAAACAGATGCCATATGCAGACCATCTCAAAAAACTCAAACTCTGCTCCGTCGCTTATCGCCTACTCAGCGGCAACCTCTGCATAACATACAAAGCCATGTCAAACCCAGATCTGTTGAGCATGCTACACTTAAAGAAACTCCAATCCCTTTGAGCCACATGCTCCAGTGACCTAACCCTTGCCACCACAATAAACAGAACATGCTGGAGGGATAGATTCCTGTCCCAGAGACTTCCCATGCTCTGGAACAGACTACCCATTCATGTCAAGCAAAGCTCCTCATTTAAGAAAAATCTCGACAGTTGGATGGGAAATAGGAAATTCATCCTGGGGATCAATTCTGTGGCTCTGCTAGACAGGGACAATGGAACATAACTTTCTTGGGTGGTGAAAGCTAGGGAATGTTTTTGGCTAGGTTTATATAAGCCCCAGGACTGATAGCCTAGTACCTACATATGAAGCTATGAACCTATGAATAGCTTTTAAAAAATGCACTTCTTGTGGGCATAATATCCCACACTCAGATGCCCACAAGGAGTGCATTTATTGTCTTGGAGCTGGACTGAGCACTTGTATATGCCTTGTAGAATGTGTTTTACATTCAAGTCCTAGAGCCCTAGCAGATAGAAGGAATAAACTAATTTTTATTCCTCAAGGGCTCAAACTCTCTCAAAAACTAATAAATATGCTCCTTTGGAACACTGCAAGCACTCTCCCTTGAAGTCCCCTAAGTCGTCTTCAGAGCTGCCTTCAAAATCCAGGAATATCTCATATCTGAACCTTCAGATCTTAAGGCTTCAGCTCCTAACATCATTACAGTAAGTCCTAAGTCATTGGATCCTAAGCCGGGCGCATCTTTTAGAAGTGCAGCTCCAGAATATGTCTTGAAGCCAATTTCACCCACCTTGGCTGCTCAGCTTCTGAAAACTCCAAAGGAGCATTCCAGGACCCCATCCACCACTTCTTCTATGTCCTCCAGAAGCTTGTCAGAAGCATATGTGGATAGAATGACGCAAAAGTTTCTCAGAGCTCAGATCCAGATAGGGGTCCTACAAACTCCATCCCCTATCAGATCTGTGAGTATGCCTGTTACATCAAAGTTCATCATATCTTCTTCTCCAGTCTGTCCTGTAGCTTCTGGTCTTAGGATCTGAGATCCCCAAGAGGTTCAATGTTGGATCCGAGGAAAGTTGCTTCCTCCACTCTGACTGTTTCCTTGACTGGTTTTGCTCTGATACCCTCGGATCAGAATGGATTTGGGAGCTGAAGTGTTTGGTATCAGATGCGAGGGGATAGGTTTGTCTCTGATTTTGTCAGATCCATTCCTTCTTCTTGGAGCTTTGGCCCTGAACAATTTGGATCCAGTTCCACCCCCAAGGCTCAGATCTGGAGATTGCCTGGATCTACCTTCTTTGAGAGTTTCTAAGGCTTCTCTCAGATCTTTGTTTTTCAAGGTGGTGGTAATGGCTGTTTCTCTCTCCAAAGAGAACTATCTCCTCATGTTTCAGACCCACCCCTTTTTTCTCATCGATTTTGAGCTCTGAGTTGGCCAGGCATATGCCACAGGGACAGCCAGTTCCAACAAGTGTCCAGCCAGTTCCAGTGGAGGAACTTTGCCTTTCATCCAACACCTTTCCAGAAGATCCCACTGAGGAGGTGCACTGGAAGAGAACATGCAAAAGGAGGCACATAGACTCCCCCATGGAGTTCCTCACAGAGGATACTGACTTTGATGTAGGAGAGGGATCCCCTAGGTCACCACTTGATTTATTTTAGAAATCCTGAAACAGAATGGTGGTATGCGATCCCATAATCCCTCACTGGAAGAGTCAGTGTTCTTGGGCACTTTTGGTTCTGGCCCATCAATGTCTTGGGTGACCACCCCCCCCTTCAGATGAATTTATTAACCTGGTTTCCTGCTGGGCATGGAAGGAGCCATATATGGTCAAGCCCATCACCAAGTGTCCCGAAAAGTTTTTAGCCCCACCTGCAGACAGATCCTACTGGAGCAAATGAGTCCCAGTTTATGCTATGGTGGTGGAAGCAGCCACCAAGAAAGATCTAGCAGAGCAGAACTCTTCTGTCCATCTACCTAACAGAGAGTCTAGAGCATTGGACAGATTTGGAAAGCGAGTGTTTGCCTCAGCTACCTTTGCCCTGAGATCACTAACTACCTGGGGTATTTTACTAGACTTCAGAGAGACTTGACAAAGGAACTTTCAAATAGTCTGTCAGAGTCCATGCCTGCAGAGGATTTTAATAGAGCATCCTCTCCACTGGCCATGCTTTTATTCATATCTCCACTGGCCACACTTTTATCCATATCAAACACTTCAATGAGATTGATGTCTCACACAGCTGAAGATACCTCACAAGCAGCTGATTCAGGCATCACCATAAGGAGACATGCCTGGATGTGGCTATGCAACTTTGCAGAGTCTTTTACAACATCCTTTATTAACACCCCATTTGATGGCACTTCCTTGTCTGGGTCATCAGTAAAGGATACACTTTCCCACAGTGAAAAAGATGGAAAGACCCTGTCTGTTGTAGGGATCAAGTTTTCTACCCCTCAGAGAACCTTTTCTAGGAACCAGAGAGGTGGTAAGAAACTGTGGTTCTGCAAATCCCGGGGACCTTTTCAGGATTCATGTGGGGATAATTCCTCCAGAGGCAGAGGAGGATATTTTAATGGTAGATATTGCCCTAGAGGCAGGGGAGGCCTGTAGAACTAGGGCTTTAAAGATTCAGGCCATTTCAGCAGTCCTGAAGTGCTACCCAACTTTCCAGCTCTGGAGGCAGTCTGGGGTCATTTCTCTTTGCACCTAGACACCTGGCCAAGTATAAAATGAGATTTATGGGTGCTAAGAATAATATCCGGAGGCTATTATATAACATTTTCCCTTCTTCCTCATCAACAAAGGAAGAAACTTCCCGATGTTCCACCCAGTCAGTGGAAGGCTGCAGCACAAGAAATTCAAAAGCTGCTAGAAAAAGAAGTCATCCAGAAGGTCCCACCAGACCAGATATATTCAAAACTTATTCACACTTCTTTTTATTGCTAAAGAAGACAGGGGACCTTACACCCATTTTGGATCTAAGCAACTTGAGCAAGTATGTAAAGAAAGTGAAGTTCTGAATGGTCATGGTTCAGTCCATCCTGCCTTTTCTGCACAAGGATGATTGTATGTACTCTGTAGATTTTCAGGATGTGTACTATCACATCAAAATAGACAATCTAGAAGACATCTTCACTTTTGGCTGAGAGCCATTCACTATCAATTCAGAGCTCTGCCATTTGGATTCACCACAGCCCCCAGGATGTTTACAAAATACTTTGCAGTAGTGGCAGCTCACTTGCAATTGAAGGAATTTCAGGTGTTTCCATATCTGGAGTACTGGCTCCTCACTGCCACTTCCAGGCATTTGCTACAGCAGGCCAGGGACTATTTGCTCCTGATCTGAAAAACTTTGGAAATTACAGTAAATCTTGCCAAGTCAAAACTTACACCAGTTCAGAGCCTGGAGTTCATTGGTTCAGTTTTGGATGTGATAACACAGGTGGCATCTTTGCCTCTTCACCATGTTACATCTATCAGAAACCAGGTTCAGGCTATCCTTACCTACCCATCCCCACCAGTAAAGTTGGTACTTCAAGCAGTAGGGTCAATGGCAGCAGCAATAATTCTTCTTCCTCTAGCATGCTTCGTTATGTGGGTTCTGCAGTGGACTCTAGGTGTACAGTGGTCCACTCTATATCAGCCCCTCTGTTATCAAGTAAAGCTCACCCAGTTTGCAAGCTACATATTCACTGGTGGATACCGTCTGATGATCTTTGTCTGGGAAGACCCTTTGTCCTACCAAACCCAGTAGCCACAGTGACCATGGACGCTTCTCAACTGGGGTAGGGAGCATTTCTTGGGAAGAATGGTCCAAGGCCATTCAGTTTTTAAAGTTACCCTAGCTAAATGGATTATGGACTATATTTCATCGATTTACTCTCAGGAAAGGTATGACATTATCTCCCTGGGCTCATTCAGTCAGATCCATGGCTACTTCATCTGCCTTTTGGTCAAGAACATCAACTGATGATATTTGTGCTGCAGCTACATGCTGTAAGACTCATACCTTTGTCTCCCATTACAAATTGGATATCATTTCCAGAAAGAGAGCTGCCTTGGATTCAGCAGTACTCTAGAATATCCTTCCACGAGGGCCACCCAAGATCAAAGCAGCTGGGCACTTGGTCCCATACATTGAGGAAGAATAAAAAGGACAACATCAGTTTTAAAGATTATCTATTCACCATAACTAGGCACATATATTGTCCATTTTCATTCTTCCTCACCCCCCCCCCAATCTATCCCCCACTTTCTTTGTTTCTGGAGAGCCCTATTGGACTGTATTTGGAACCTGCAGTTATAGGTTTGAACCCTGCCTTTTTCTATCAACCTGTACCTGTCTTTCTTTAACTATAGGGATATATGGCAGCAAACTTGATCTGAGGGAATGGGGTTGGAGTAGAACATTATTTGTAGAGGGTGGGGCTTGAGAGCTGGATCTGAAGTCTGGTATATGCAGCCGAGTTGGATCCAAGGGTCAGATCTGAACCCATCTATTGAGAAAGAATGAAGATGGACAATACAGATGCCTAGTTGTGGTGAGTACATAACTATTAATTAATATCACCATTACAGAATATCCTAAACAATCTTTAGTGTAATTTTGTTTTTTACATCTTTGCCTTTTAATATCTTGCCTGTCATTTACTGGTAAGTTACTTAAGGGAGTGAACTGGAAACAAGAACTTCTTCTTCTTTCGGCTTTTCCTGTTCAGGGGTCAGCACAGTAGATCATCTGTCCGCTCATGATTGGCAGTGGACTTTTATGGTGTCAAGTTGCTAGCCTGGCACCCAACCTTCCACAGAAGGCACACACATGCATACACTCACACCTAGGGCCAATTTAGAGTGTCCAATCCACCTACTGCATGTCTTTGGGATGTGGGTGGAAACCAGAGCACCCGGAGGAAACCCACGCGACCACAGGGAGGACTTGCAGACTCCACACAGAAGGCACCCCAGGTGAGAATCGAACCAGAGAACCTCTTGCTGTGAGGCAGTAATGCTAACCTCTGCACCACCGTGGCCACCCGAACTGGAAACAAGAACACGATGCAGCAATCTTACATTCTTCACATTGCTATCTAGAGCTTGCCTAAACATTCCTGTATTGGTTTGTGATTAACTGTGCAGTAGCTTGGTAAGAGTTTTTATCTGAATTTATATTTTATTTTTTACCACTGTTTTTCACTGTTTGTAGGAAGGAAGGGATAGTTTCTAGACAATGTTTACTTTGATTTATATTTTGTTGTTTTACCTTTAATTTTCACTGTTAGAAAGGCATAGGTTTTAGACAGGCAAACTCTAACCCTCCGAAGAGAGCTTATCTGAACAATCCTGTCTTGGTTTGTGGTTTATTGATTTTTAGTGTTAAAAAGATTGTTAGTAATAGTGAGCAAAAGCTACTGTGCACATTCATATGTGATATAAAGGAATTCCAGCATTTGTGTGACTTTCACAACTTGTACGGTCAGAGCAACCTGTTTACTGTACTTAATTTAATATAGTTGTATACTGTTTGTGTGGCTTTTCTCTTAGAAGTTGATTTAATTTCACTTTGAATTCTGTGGTAACTGATTTTGATTATTCTTTTCTTTCAAAATGTTTTATTCATTTGCAGCTGAATATTCATTAAATGAGTATGTCATTAATAATTTCCTAAAGCACAAATATCTTGTGCAGTGTAGTAAATGTTATGTGATCTGTGTTCCTCATGTCAAAATTTGGGTGATTTGCTTACCATTTTGTGTCTTTCGGCTTTTCCCGGTTAGGGGTCGCCACAGTGGAACTCCGGTCCGCTAATGATTGGCAGTAGAGTTTTACGTGCTGGCTTGCCGGGCCTAACGCACAACCTTCAACGAAGGAACGCCCATTCACGCATGTCGCCAAACAGAAGATGCTTTAACTGAGAATCGAACAGGCAAGTGATTTGCTTACCATTATTAGTAGTAAATCTAGACTGACTGGTGATGATTGCACTTGTGCAATTGGCATGTCTTAGAAAATTGTTGTCACATATATTAATGACTGGACTGTTGAGATAAATAATGTTGGACAAAGAGCAAATAGAACACATTTTGGAAAGAATGTGTCTATTGTCTGTAAAGATCACTCAACCCCTATGAAACAAGATATGCAACTGACAAATTTGGAATTCTGGGTGCAAGTATTCAGCAGTCTGAGGATTCAGTGTACAGAAGGAAATAAAAAAAAAAGAAAGAAAGGCAGACGTTCACAAGAAATAACAAAGAAGAAAGAAGAAAAAGAAGAGGATAAATGTAAAGCAAAGAGAATACATACTAAAAAGGATACTACTTTCTTATGTACTACACAGATTACAGGGAATGATAGCATTTTTCTATCAGAAAATCTTCAGTCTACAGAAAAATGCATACTTTTGGCAAAAGAGAAGATAGAAAAAAAAAGAAGCAAGGGGCAGGTGAAGATGAAGAAATCAAAATTGAACATGGAAGGACTGAAGAGCATTACTTTAAGAAAAAATAGGAGAAAGACAGCTGTTGACAACATGACTCAAGCTGCGGGCATACAAATCTACCTGGATGACAATTATATGTTTGCATAGGCAATAAGCAATGAAAACAGTGGGATTAATAAGACTAATGGTGTTGAAGATTATTTCTTCGCAGTAACTGACAGAGCAGGCATCAGAAGATTATTCCTTTGTAGTAACTGACAGAGCAGGTATTACTGAATTAGAAGTGGAAAATGAAAAATATTATTAGCAGAGAGCTAGGCTGACACCGTACTACTGTATCCGTTATTTATTTGTATTAGTACAAATTATTGCCAAACAGTTAATACTGTCTGAGTTATTTCAATTCTATTATAACATGGCTAGACACAAAGAAATGTCTGATGCACACTCAGTCATAGACGTTACTAAAGAGTGAAAATTACTGTCCAGTTTATATACTCTTTTAAATGTCAATGTTATTTTTAATGTCCTTGTGACTTGTTCTTCTGGTTTCTGTTTGTGTCATGAAAAAGTCCATTGGTTATTTCTAGCCTGAACAGTTTCTGTTGAAATGACAAATATTATTTTATGTCCTTCTTTGGTTATTTTCTTCCTTGCTGTATCTAAAGACTTCACAAAAAGTATCTCCATGTCATTTTTGCATCACTTGAAGTGTCTGTATTTTAATTCGTTTATTTCTGCATCTGAAAGCTCACAGAAAGTCAACTTCCTTTTTCCTATAACAGGATGCTATTTACAGTAAACCCACAGCTATATGTTATTAATATCTAAGCTGAACATTTACAAGAAATCTTTTTAATCACTTAACTGTTCTTGCAAAGTAAGCCATATTATTTTTTTTCTTTACTGCATACACAGTATAATTTTGGGGAAAGCATTTTAATTTATACAATCTCTATCAGAAGATTCTTCAGATCTGGTCAGAAAAGATATTCATGTAGTTGGAGATTCGGTTATTAGAGGAACTGATACATTTGCACAGAAGATAATGAACATTGAATTATGCTTTCCAGGAACAAAAATAGATGATGTGAGGCAGGCCTTAGAACACCATAAAGTAAGGAAGTACAGATCTGTTTTTTATTTATCCACAAGGAATCTCTGACTACTAGTAAAGAATGTACAGCCAACTTAGATAGCTTGTACGAATGTTAGGTCATATTTATCACAAATCACATATAGAAAGGAGAGTCATGTTACCAAGAATGAAAAACATTTTTAGTTAAATACCTATATGAAAAAAATGTCCTGTTAAAAAAATGGAAATGTGTAGCACACCCGAGCCTAACTTTGGGCACACATGTTCAGACACGATGTTGTGCACTTGTCAAGATCAGGGAAGAGAATTTTTGCAGCACATATTTTGCAGTATTTGACAAATACAAGGCAGGATTTTTGCCAGGTTGAAAGTTTAACAGTTCAGAGCTAGCAACATTTGATGTATCTCTCTGATGGTCTTTAATGCTAGGAGCATTAATAATAAAGTTATTTTTACTGGAAAATTTGCTATGATCCCACAACACTGATGTTCTTATTGTATTGAAACATGGTTAAAGGACAGTGACTGGAAACCAGTTCTGTCAGGGTATACATGTTTTTACTGTAACAGACATTCTAACAAACAATCAAATGGAGGTGTTATGATAGGGACTGAAGATAAACTACCTTAGCTGCCAGGAGAAGCTGCAAAGTTCTTGAAGAAACTTTTATTATCCACAAATAGACCAATACGTGCTTTCATTCATGTAACAATAATGAACTTCAATTAAAATTGAAACCAAAAACATGTTTTAAATAAGGCACAAAAGCAGGCATCTGATCAAAGGATGATGTCATTAAACCCTCCCATTTACATTCCTTAAAGTGCCAAAGTGCTATTTAAAGTGCCATTCAAACTGTATAAACGCAGTAACCTAAAAATGCAAAAATATTCATTCACTAAAACCTTAAAATGCACTAAATAACAAATGAATGAAATTATTAAAAATAATACAACCCAAAAGAGAAAATTATTAAAAATTAAAATACAAATTTTCATTAAGATGTTAACATATACACAAACCTATATCGAAATAATAATAATAGTACTTTATCTAATTAAAACTTTATGCTTTAAAGCACAATTGATCGAGTAATAGTCATTCAAGCCCAGCCAGTTGCAAGCATTCAAAAGTAATTGCTAAAATAATTCTTTTCCCTCTAACATTAATGTCCAGGGACCCCGTCTCACGCTGATATTGACCTTCTCTATAACCAAGTATTTGAAATGGTGGTTAGGGTATATGTGAAAATGTTTTGTAATGTATTATTCAGATGCATTCTTTTTATATCATATTCATGCTCATAAATCCAGTCCTATAATCTACATTCTGTTTTGCCTATATAAAAACATGGGCAGGACTGGCATAATCCTACATATATAATTCCTTTGGATTCACAGTTGTATCTTTCTTTTATCAGATATACTTTACCACAGATGCTGAAAGAGTCACCAGTATTAATATATTTACAATACGGGCAATGCCTACATTTCTTCATAGCGTGGCTAAGGTTGTTATTATGTCCATTGATGGTATTACTGCTTGCCATATTCTCTAAGGTCTATGGTGGGTCTTTCACCCACTTTCTTTTTAACTAGAATGTCATCATACATAATGACTCAATTTTTGTTCAAAATCCACTTAAGTATTTTAGAATCACTGTGGAAACATGTAATAAAACTAGTAGTTGGGCTACATTATATTGTGTTCCATTCAAACTGGAAGATTGTGATGAGGTTTGGGATATTCTCTCCTTCCAAATACTCCCACCAAATTACTACACTCTTTTTCAAATTGTGAATCTAAAGTAACCATCCTTGCTGCCCTCATAAGCTGTCCCTTCACTACTGACCTTTCTTAATAGTATGTGTTCGAGATGGTATAATGAAGGAAGGTATTAGAGTGGGTATTTTTTCTGAATATTCTAGATGTATATCTGTTGGACCTTATGTCTTTCTCCAACAATACATCCAGATAGGCTATCCTATTTGATGCCCATTCATGTGTAAAAGATAAGAAGTTGGTTGTAGAATTGATACATTGCATATAGGACCAAACGTTCTCTACCTTGTCCTTTCAAAGGATAAAAATATTGTCCAGGTAATGAACATAAAGCTACAATGAGGCTTTCACATCATTTTCAAATGAAAAATTTATGCTTCCACTGGACCATAACTAAATTTGCAAAAATCAAGCCACATGGTGACCCCATGGCTACCCTACTCTTCTGTAAGTATATTCTATATTCTGTATTTTATATGTGCCTTTTGTAAAGGGTGGGCACTGGGCTGGCACCTCAACACCATAAAACTTCACTGCCAGTCAAGCTGCGGACCGGTGACCTGCTGTGGCAACCCCTAATGGGAGAAGCCAAAAGGGTGACGATTACTGTGTTTATACGTTTTTTTATGGCACTTTAAATAGCAGTTTGTAAAGGGGGGGGTTAATGACACAATCCTTTGATCAGATAACTGTTTATGGGCCTTATTTAAAACCTGTTTTTGTGTTCAGTTTTATCTGAAGGAGTTCATTACTGTTACATGAATGAAAATGCTTATCAGTGTATTATTTGTGGATAATAAAAGTATCTTCAAGAGACTTGCAGCTTCTCCTTCTAGCAGCTAATGTAGTTTATATTTCACAAGTTTGCCTTTTGTCTCTGTGGCTGAGGGATTGCAGATAGTTATGAGACCAGTGATTATTACATGTTCCATGATAACATCAATACCATAGACTGTGTAACTTTGACAATAAAGTAAGGTTGTCACCTGTCCTGTCAGTGGGACACTCATGGGTTGAGGTGCCTCATCCCGTTGCCCACTGTGCAAAGTAGTGGGACTTGAAAAGTCCCGCTTTTCAATTGCACTGAATTGCCATGGAAAAGCCACAATTACTTCCAGCTTTTCCACGGCAATTCAGTTACATCACCAACCTGGACCTGCAGGCAAAGCTGCTGCCTGTTAGGTCCGGATGCTTTAATTCATGTAGCAATTGGTTGCAATTCATGAAAGGGGTGGGGATTGGGGCAGGAAGAGCCCTGCAAAGATCGTGGCTGTAGGAGCGCTTTGTTTTAAGTTCTTCTACAGCCGTTAAAAAAAGACAGAGATTTGTTGTTGTTTTTTTTTTTCTAATGAGCCATCCAGCCAGCCAGCCATCCGTCCAGCCATTCATCCATCCAGCCATCCAGCCATTCATCCATCCAGCCAGCCAGCCAGCTATCCATCCATCCATCCATCCATCCATCCATCCATCCATCCAGCCAGCCATCCAGCCAGCCAGTTAGTCAGCCAGCAAGCCAGCCAGCCAGCCAGCCAGCCAGCTAGCCAGCCATTCATCCAATCAGCCAACTAGCCATCCATTCATTCATGCAGCCAGCCATCCATCCATTCATACAGCCAGCCAACCATCTATCCATTCATGCAGCCAGTCAACCATCTATCCATTCACACAGCCAGCCATCCATTCATGCAGCCAGCCATCCATCCATTCATGCAGCCAGCCATCAATTTATTCAGCCAACCATCCAGTCATTCATTCATCCAGCTACTACTCCCACCAATCAGCTAGCCACTACAGCAGCCAGTCAGCCAGTCAGCTAGCCACTCCAGCAGCCGGACAGCTAGCCACTCCAGCAGCCAGCCAACCAGCCACTCCAGCAGTCAGCTAGTCAGCTAGCTAGCCACTCCAGCAGCCATCCCTCATACCCATAACAGCATCTCCTTCACCGCTCCTGTGGTGATGTCATGGTAGAGGGTGTGGCCAGTGGCATATTGGCCACACCCTCATGTCCCACTTTGGCCTGCTTAAAAGGTGGCAAACCTACAATAAAGACAACCATGGAACATATAACAATTGTTGGAGTTTAAAGACCACCAAATAAAGTGCTGATGATCTTGAGGAATTCATGCATTTCTTGCATGAAACACAGGAGGGAAGAATAATAGTGGCAGAGGACTTAAATTTACCAGAAACAAACTGGAGTAGTATTGATTTAACAACATTAGTAAGATATGTTCAGGAAAAACAATCGTTTCAAGTTGTTAAAAAAAAAAAAAAAAACAAAAAAAGAAAAACTAGCAGGGAATGGAACATATGAGACATTTCTCCAGATTCAGCTAACCCTGCATGGTGTGCAGGACTAGTGCAGGAGCTCCAGCAGGCAATATGTCTGCCTTGCGATCCAGGAATAAGCTGTAGGGACATGCACGGTCGCTCCTGCACTAGTCCTGCATGGACTAAGCCCCTGTATGCAAATTACCCCATTTTTCAGGTGAAACCCATGCAAAGGAGGTGAATTTGCGATCCAGGAAGCTGGATGCCAGCTGTGCAGGACTAGTGTTATCTGCAGAAATGTACTCGGCCAGTAACCGAGTACATTTCTGCAAACTACAGTTCCAAATAAAGGGTGGATAATATGTAGAAAGCATGCCAATGCCCAAATATATGGCCATTGGCAAGGAAAACAGATGCAGAAATAAAAAAAAATTAACTTTTATTTATTTTTTTTAGCCGATCTCGGCTGTTTAAGCATAGGGCAGCAGCACGCAAATGGGATTGGGCAAAAATAAATAAAAAACCTTAACATAAGCATTCTAACCAAAATCACTATTTTGCCATTATACTCAATGGCAGGCAGAAGACAACATGGCCTGTGAATAGTGGTTGCTAAGGGGGGGGGAGGCTCAGTGTGGGACCTGTAACTATGAATCAGCAGGCAATCCTATGCAAATGAGGGGAATGATACTGAATCCCAGATTTCCCCTGCATGCTAGACAGCACCCAAAAGATTACTGCAAGCCTAGGAGTTAGCTGACATCATAGGGGATGTGTCAGGCATACTGTAAGTGGACTGGAGCCCTGTGGTGGGTTTGCCCTTAGCTTAGCAGAGTTAAGCCAGGGGTTGTGTCTGAGGCTGCCTAGTACTCTTTACATTGCCTAAGCGAGTGTGCACACCGCACACTGGGTTTTAAAGGGAAAAAAAAGTAAACCAGGAAATAGCAGCTCTCTGCACATTTGAACACTGTGTTTGCACGGTGCACCCCTGGGCTTAAACAGGAAGGCAATGGAAATAGAAAACAGCAGTAGAAAGGTAATCAGGGAGAACTAGCATAGCTGGCAGGTGAAATGTATCAGAATCAGCCAATTACATAGACAGCAGACCAGCCCAGCCCAGAACACTACTATAAACTATGCAAACACCTTTCCCTCTGTTTTTCCCACATACTCTACACCACTGGTGTATAAAAGCAGGGAAATTTTAACAAACATACTCAACAAAATGATATAGGCTGCAATAGCTATCATACATCAACATGTGGAAAAGGCTGAGGGTGGAGAGAGTGAGAATGCTGTTGACCAACCCACAGTGAGGAGACAGAGATGAGTGTACAGACCCAGAGTAACTTACCAGGGGCTACATGAGCTGGAGATAGTGGAGCACTATAGGGTGGACAGGGACCTCCTACAGCAAATGGTTGAGCTGTGCCGGCCACGCCACACACATAGAACTAACAGAGGGGAACCCATCCCAGTGGATACCAAGGTATGTGTAGGCCTAAGAATATTAGCTACAGGTACCTTCCAAAGGCCAACTGGGGATATCATGGGGATCTCACAAACATCGGCATCTAGGGTACTCCACCAGTTCCTGGATGCCATGTAAGCACATGCCGGTGAGCATGTATATTTCCCCAACACCTGTGAGGCACTGGCCAGCAATATGCATCTCTTCCACCAAATAGCAGAATACCCCGAGGTAGTGGTTGCTATAGACTGCATGCACATATGCATCAAAGCACCACCTGGTGAGCAGGGTAGGGTCTACATCAACCGTAAGGGCTTCCCCTCCATCAACTGCCAGGTTGTGTGCAATGCCCAGGGCATTATAATGAATGTGTGTGCTGGCTGCTCTGGAAACTATCATGATTTCCACATCTGGCATCTGATGCAGCTATACCAGAGATTTGCCAGTGGGGATATCCCTTACGGTCACCTAGTTGGGGATGCTGGTTATGCACTGGAGTCATGGCTGATGACACCCGTCAGAAATGCACACACACCCGAACAAGAAGTCTATAATGAGGCACATGCACAGACCATAGTTGTAATAGAGCATGTGTTTGGGATGCTCAAGTCACGGTTTTGGTGCCTGGACACATCCAGAGTAGCCTTGCAGTACTCCCCAGCTACATGTACTCAAATTGTCATTGTATGTGCCATGCTACACAATATGATCCTGCAGAAATAGCTGCAGCAGGAACAGCATTGGGCAGGGCCACACAACCCCCCATGATTGCCAAGGCCTGCACAGGTACAGAGTGACTCGGAGGAGGAACAACCTGAGCCCACCCCAGTAGGCAGAAGGAGGTGTGCCCAGTATGCCCTGGCCTTGGCAACACATAGCACATACACTGACACAGGAGGGACCAAGGGAATGACACCACTCTCTGACTCGTACATACAGTAAAAGGGATGCCGAACATGACACTACCTATGCTCAGCCTTGTATAGGGAGTGTACTATGTGCATCTGACAAAGGCAGCCCTCCAGCACCATCGTCAGTACTGGCACACCCACAAGGTAAGTCACTCTCCTTACCAATTGCCGAATGGAGTAGTATGTGTTGTTACCTGTATCTATGGTATGGATGTGAGCATGCAAGGGAATTAGGTGGCTGAATGGGATGCCATCAGATAGTAGACATGTATAGTGGCAGCATTAGATGTGTAACAAATACTGGTGTCACCACAGTAGCCAGTACTACACATGGTGACAAAGCCATTGCAGGAAATGTACTGGGCCACATGTGTGTCCATATGACACACACATGACAGTCAGGGAGGTTCACATACCCAACAACAATCTCAGCCAGCAGGACAGGTGTAGAAAAACACAAACAAAGGCTGTGCTAAGGCCTCTGAATGATGCCTATGGTGACCCCCCCCAGGCTTACACTGACAGATGACATCAGGTCAGGCAGTGGGATGTTAGTTCTGAAGGGTAGGAAGTCAGAAACTGATATGTAGGTCAGTCAAACCTAATAGCTGTAGTACACTGATATGCCTCTAGTCAGCATGATAGATTAGAATACAGAATGAAATGGAGTACCTGACATACCAGTACAGTCATAGCAAATGTGTACAAGTGTCAGGTGTGCCCCAATCCTATGTAGAAATGTAGAAACAGTCAGGTATGCCTCCCCAATCCTATGTAGACATGTAGTAACAGTCAGGTGTGCCCCCCCCTCCAATCCGATGTAGACATGTAGTTTATGTGTAGGCATAATACCAGTGGAGCACAGATGACCTGAGGTGGCCAAATAAGCAGGCCAGATCATAGCATTTGTGCAATATGCAGGTATGCATGTGTTAGGTTGGTGTGTGTTTCATATTGTGTGAGAATGGTCAGTATGTATGCATGTTGAGGTTTGACCTGGTGGCCATTGCCCACTACTGCCAATGACAGAGCCAAGTCCTCACAACTCCAGTGTTGAAGACAATTCACCCCAGTATAACACATGCTAGCAGTAAGCCATTGTAAATGTATGGTGGTAATATGAGTCACCATCTTAAAGTTGGACATGGCATGACTGTTGGGCTAGATATACAAGCAGTACACAGGGAAAAGTACCCCAGACATACAGTATATAATGTGTAACCATGAAATGGGCACACCCTTGGAATTGCACATACAGGTTTGCATCACATTATCTGGCCTTGTAGTAGGGAATACCAATGTCGTCTGGCCGAACACTTGCAGATCACAAAGGTGATAGGACTGATGTATTGGGAAACAGCTGATGTCCGTGCACAAGCCAGCATAACTGGAATGCCCCATGTATATCTATGAGTCAGATGCAAGTAGTGTCCGTAGCACACATGCACCTAGCTCACCCAAACACCACATACAGGTACATCTCTGGTGGTATCCCTGCTGTTGGGAATGGGTACAATATGAGCCCCACCTGTGTATGGCAATGACAAAAGAATGCAGCATGCAGTGCAGGTGTCCCATGCAGGTGTGTCCCTAGCTGTAAGTAGCACTCTGCCAGCATCCACACCACCTGATCAATACTTATAGAAAGTATTGGTATGAACACCTAGCACACCTACCCTGTCACCCCAGGGGGATATGCTGTATGGCAGTCTATAACTGCAGGACTGACAGAATGCAACGGCCTGCTACAGTAGGCCTGCATCATCACCAAATGGCCTACAGGCCTCTGCCAAAGGCCTGTGTCTCACCCATACTGCCAATGTATGTTATGTCATGGAGACTCAAATAACAACATAACACACTCCACATAAGCCATATGCAAGGCCAAGTGGACATACCACTGTAACATGTTCACCAAGTCCCACAACATGAACTGTGGACCAACACCAAAACATAGCTGTGATGAAGTGATAACTATAGGGAATGTATCAGAGAATGTATGCATAATGTATAGAAGAGGATAGAATAATACAGGGGGGTGGGAGCATGGGCAGCATGAAATGTGCATGGTCCGACACACAGCCATGTGCACATACTATCCCTGGCTGCAAACACAAATATGGGTGGCTACAAACTTGCACATACACCACAATAGGGGTAATGTTCTGACTTATGACCCCTGCCTCTGGATAAACTGTGTGAATCTATACAGGTGTAAGGTATTGCCACAGCAAGATAAGGCCATACTGTCATGTTGATGGATGTACAAGTATGGGATCCCCTGGGATACACAGACCCAGCAGCAAATGTCTGCAGCTCCCCCTCCAGAATGGCATAACTATCCATGAATATGTAGGCGTGTGACCACAATACTGAACACACCTGTATTCACCCTGTCTTCCCCAGGACATCACTGTGAGCACAAATGTCCACCTGACAGTACTTGAGGACATATAACATCACAGTGTATAACAGTACACATGTCTGAATATCTATGCTAACACAAGTACCATGTAGCAGAAGCAGCACAGACACAATCACCTACAGTACACACTATCCCTTGTACAGTTTGACCCCATATTGCCAACTGATCTACAGATATCCTGCAGAAACAGTTTGCTACCTATAAGTATAGAACACAAAGGTCTGCACTGGAGTACAAACTACCTGGAATGGAGCCACACATTCAGTACAGAAGGGCATACTGGTAATGCTCACACACTTAGAAAAATAAAGGCAACGCCAGATAACAACATACTGAAATTTCATACTGGTCATGCTCACATGCTTAAACAAATGAAGCCCATCTCTGCCAACAACAGTGGACCATACATATCTGACAGTTGTAGATGTTAGTGCATACACTACTCAGTATGCACCAGTCATGCTTTGCACACACATCGGATAGGAATACACACATATATCCAAGGACAACACACTATAATATGCCAAAAGTACACATACATAGATGTGTGGAAGAGAGTGACAATGGCAAAGAGCCTTCCATCATGAGGCCTGTCCCACCCAGCACACAGCCAAATGGCTGCAACCAGATGATGTGTAACTGTCACTCACTGTAGAAATTAGCCCCTGGTATCCCTAAGCATTACAGACTCTGTGGTGCAACTGCTAGCTGTGCAACATGACTGTACAAGGAAGTAGTCATCTAGCAGTTGTATACACATACCTTCGGAATATAAACCTGCATGTGCCTGAGTGTGGTGTGTCTACCTCTAGTTATGGCCCATGCACAAACATTCCCCTCCCCATAGCCCTACTATGGCAAGCCTGCTGATGTCTTTCACTTTGGAATACACCTTTGGGAAAGGGGTAGCCCAGTAATCACTGTGGCACATCCTATAACCATTTAATGCTGTAGTATGATAAGCTAGTTAGGTAGGAGTTCTAATCCCAGACATGGCAACTGTGTTTCTGTGTGTGTGTGTGTGTGTGTGTGTGTGTGTGTGTGTGTGTGTGTGTGTGTGTGTGTGTCTATGTCTGTGTAGGGGGCAATGCTTTTTAGACTAGTCACACTCACTACAATTCAAATGCCCTACTTTGGTAAGGCTGCTGATGTCATTCACCGTGAAATACACTTTTGGGAAAGGAATAACCTACCAAATCTCTGTGGCACATCCTATACCTGTGTAAAGCTATAGTGTGATAAACTGGTTAGGTAGGAGTTCTAATTCCGGACATGGCAATTGTGTGTGTCTCTGTCTGTGTAGGGAGCAATGCTTTTTAGGCTAGTCACACTCATGACAATTGAAATGCCCTACTTTGGCAAACCTGCTGATGTTATTCACTTTGAAATACACCTTTAGGAAAAGAGTAGCCCAGTAATCTCCATGGTGCATCCTATAACTGTGTAATTATGTAGTGTGATGGTAGGAGTTCTAATCCCAGACATGGCTACTATTTGTGTGTCTGTGTAGGGAGCAATGTTTTTTTAGGCTAGTCACACTCGCTACAATTGAAATCCCTATTTTGGCAAGGATACTGATGTCATTTACTTTGAAATACACCTTTGGGAAAGGAGTAGCCCAGTAATCTCCGTGGCGTGTCCTGTAACTGTGTAATGCTGTAGTGTGATAAACTAGTTAGCTAGGAGTTCTAATCCCAGACATGGCAAGTGTGTGTCTATGTCTGTGTAGGGAGCAATGCTTTTTAGGCTAGCCATACTCACTACAATTCAAATGCCCTACTTTGGCAAGCCTGCTGATGTCATTCACTGTGAAATACACCATTGGGAAAAGAGTAACCTAGTAATCTTCGTGGTGCATTCTATAACAGCATAATGCTGTAGAATGGTGGAGTACTTTGGTAGGGGTTCTATTCCCACACATGGCAAGCATGGATATTTGCGTGTGTGTTTCTTTACCTGTGTAGGGTGCAATCCTTTTGGGGCAATTCACAGTCACTACAACCTCAATCAACCCTTTTTGGCAAACCTGCTCATGTCATTCCCAGTGAAATACACCTTTGGGGTAGGAGTACTCCAGTAATCTCCATGGCACGTCCTATAACTGCTTAATGCTGTAGTGTAATAAACTAGTTAGGTAGGAGTTCTTATCCCAGACATGGCAAGTGCGTGTCTGTGTTCATCATTCATATCCTCTGTGGAGGTGGCTGTGTGTTTATAACAACTGGACTCATTGTGTAGTGGATTTTGCAAATTTCTTATATGGTTGCCCTATTATATGTCACAATGTCCACCTTACAAGGATAACAGAGGTAAAATAGGTGAGAGGCTGAGGTGCCAATCCATACCCCTACATGTGACATCAAGGCCTGGTGAACAACGTTAGCAACCCTTGTATTACCCAGAGAACACTCTCAATCCATGTCTCATACACAAACACACTTGCCTAGGCAACAACCACTATGTTGGTAGCACACTGCATATTGCCCACAGATCGTAACCATGGAGTGATTGCAGTGGACTACAGAGGGCATGGCACCCTGTCCATCAGTACAATAAGCACATACATGCAGACAGTGTGCCTTCCCTATGTTCCCCAATGGATGCCTGCAACACCTGTGGTGACATCAAATGTGACCCACAAAGGACATACCATGCCTTAAACACATGCCCTGTATGGACAGATGCCACTGACACCAGGAAATACCTGTATCATGCTAACAATCTAGGTGTGGGGTTAACCTGCTGTCCATTACCAGTTCCCACCACATGAGGCCAGGACTGGCATATCTGCTGATGATAATCTGTGTACACAACGTGGGGAAGACACCCCAGGTACAGTTCCACATGTCACTGTACATGCATGTTGGATGTGTGCACATCCCAGACAGTGTCCATGTCATGGACTAAAGAACACATACATAGCAAGCATTGTACAGCAATGGCCACACACAATAATTACCCAGGTGACTGGATGGTGAATACAATACATACCTGTGTGGGCCAATCCAGACACTACACCCCTGAGCCACACTGCAGACCATTGTCATGTGGCCTGATGCCAAGGTATACCCTTCACCTAGCCTTGTATGGCCTTCTGGCACAGTCAACTACTACACACCCGTGAAGCAATGCACATGGGCATGTCAGAACTGGCACCCTGTGTCTGTGTGTGTAGTGTATGATGCTTTTGAACACATTCACACTCACTACAACTCCCATTGGCATACAGAAGCATACTGTCTGATGTCAGACACCTTCACATGACCTTTGCCCATATAACCTCTGGATAACCCCTGTGGTGCATGTGATACCTGCACATTACTGCATTGTGGCAAACTAACTAGTTAGAAAGTGTATTCCTGACCCTGTCAAATGTGTCAGTGTGTGTGTGAGTCCCTGAGAGAATGTGGCTGTGTTAACACTGACACCTGTTCATGTGGATAGGCACATGTACTACACCTATCATATCACTACCATATCACTGTTGCAGATGTCACTCACCATCACATATACATTTGGTCAGCTCATCAACATGTAAGCTATGTGGCCCATGCAATAACTGCAAGGACATGTGATAGCAATATATAGTCAGTTAGGGGGTTGAAGCCCTGTACTGGTAGGTGTGTGACACAAACATGCTTAGGTTTTACTCTCCCACCCTATCCCTGACTTACTTTGTCTCTGTCTGTCTCTCACTCCCTCTCTGGTGGATGTGGAGAACTATACCTGCTTTGCTTAGGCAGCAGCTTGTATTTTGTAAGTAATGCTTATGATCAGCTGATGGTGTCTGCATGAATTGCAGCCCTCCTCTAGCTGATTGCATGTGGAACAGCTGTGGTAACATTCTCATAGCCAATTGCATGGAAACACACTCCAATATCTAGGAACATCATGTTGGTGTTGGGCCTTATTATTCACTGTGAGCAGAACCTCGATCTGGTGTTTGGCAAACAGCATCACAGATGGATATAGGATTAACCTCTAACATCATACACTGTGGAAACAGGCCAACACACAGGAGGAGGATGTTCTAATACCTGTCATGAAAGTGCTATGTTTATGAGGAAACCCCATCTGTAGGGTCATCTGCAGACTGGGCAATGTGTTGTGCCTTTTGTTTCTTGTTTTATTCACAGAACACCTATCTGAGAACTGCAGAAGCATAGTGTGAGGATTGCAGTCGGTACATGGTGACAGCCATGAGAGTTACTGACTTCATATCATTCATAGGACATATGTCACAACAAACCCTGTTACAACAGTAAATGTGTGAGGTTATCACAGAAACATGTCAATATTGGCCCTGTGTTTGTGCCTCCAGCCACAACTCTGTCAACCTTTGTACATATGTCATGCATAGCTGTACACATAGGGTGTGCATATATGTATATGCATATATATATATATATATATATATATATATATATATATATATATATATATATATATATATATATATATATATATATATATATATATATATATATATATATATATACACACATAAAAAGAGAGCTACACATGGCCATATATATGATGCACTATACAGATGTGTACACAGACATATTATGTATATACATGTGTATGTACATGTAGACCTATATCAACATATGTATATGTATATATCCATATTCCTGTCATGTGTAAACATCACAATTGTGTATACCTTCCCAGATGTAGCTCACCGTACGTATCTCATATGTGTACATTATGATTAAACAACATATGTGATGCAACAGTCATATTAATAACACGTACTACACAATTGTGCAAGTAAATGCAATTGTTCAATACTAATCAATATGTGTATTGACTGATATATTGAAAAGACAATAGCTGTCTTCATAGTGGTCATGGCATAGTGGTTAAGTGTTGTGACTATAGTGTATAGGGTCCTAGGTTCAAGGGCTGTTCATTTTGTTGCTGGGCAGAACAAGGTCTGTCAGATACAGAGTGGTTAAAGCAGTTTTGAGCAGCTTTAAGTGTGTTTGCGTGGGTTTGCACGAAGCTAAGCAGTGCTAAGCTACGAGTAAACGTACAGGCGCTTACACAGTGTAGGCTTCACTTACCAGTGTGCATATCAGCTTAGCTGTTATATTGGAGCAATGTTGATACCTGGTAAGCATAGCTTAGCACTGGTAACCAGTGCACACCACCCAGTCTGATAACATAGCAGGATAATGACATTTGAATAAGTGTATGTAATGCCATGTACAATACATGCGCCTATGTGCTGTCATTACAGTAGCAAGGGGTGTGAGTGTCATGTCTGGGACACACAAGTATATGAGGCCTGTACAGCACTATTATCCATATGAATGTGTTACATACAGGGATAGTAGCCCAGGGTATGTGCTGTCACACTGGCATGTAGTGTATAATGGCGGTACTACTGTTAATAGTGCTTTCCCAGGCAAGAGTAGAGTGCTAACTGTAGTACTGACAGCAGGCACACCTGCAGGCATAGCTGGATTCTGAGGCCTCCCTGTTGTATCCCTGGTGTGTGAGCTGTGTCACAGTATATATCCACTACTGGATAATGATCTGACATGTAGAATGTAACTGTAGACTACCGTCTGTAGAGCACAGGTTAGTGAGGGCTTCCAACATGTAGTTATGGCATACATTTTGTTGTCAAACGTCTATCTATCACTACATTCATCCTACTGCATAGCTACTTTCCAAACTGATGACTGTCAGTCCCTGTACAGATGTGCAGATGGCAGGTATCCAGCTGGGATATGTACAGGCAACCTATGGTTGATTGACATTGACATGTCTGCCCAGCTGTGTAAGAACTGCACATATAGGAGACGACACCCTGTACACATGACATGACTCAGGTACCTCCACTCCACTACCACAGTCAACAGAACATGCTTGGGTACAGGTCTCCATCACAGACACTAACCATGTGTTGTAATACATGTTACATACATGTCAACTTGATCACCTCAGTGGCCATGTGCAGGTGGCACCCAGAGGTTTGGCTGATGCATGTCAGTCTCACTCTGAGAGTCACCACAGTGGTGTCTGTCAATAGATTGCCTGCTGCCATATGACAGGTGGCAGGATACCACTGTACACACGTCCCCTACACAACCCATATCTCCATGGACATTAGCTAGGTACACAACTATGACCACCTGCAGCGATGCACCCCAGTACTGACACATGTGTATGTGTGCATTACTGGGTATAAACGTGGCTGTGTGTTAGCACACCTGTACTTGGGAATTCCATGAGGGCCTTCACAGCCACTGCAACAGCCATTGCCATATTCATTTGTTGCTGCTGCTGTATGGGACATTACATGTACCCTGTTATGCTGCTCTCCCTACCAGCTACATGAGCCTTGCAATACCAGCAGAACAGTGTTTTACAAATGAGTCAATACTCATGAGATACCCATTGAGCTCTGGCAAGTGTGTGCATGTGTGCATGACTGTATATCTGTAGGGTACAGCATTCCAAGGCCACATACTCCTATTACAATACCCATTGCCACACAGTAGTATAGATAGTGTTGTTGCTGCCCATAGGTGAGGCATGACAATGCAACACCCTACTATGCCTGTGGCATGTGCATTAGATGCATATCCCTGTAGTACCACTGTTGCAGTATACAATGGGGTGTATTGCAGTGGTGGGCAATGTGTGATGGTGGGTATGTCAGAGTGTCATCATGGGTTTCAGGGAGTCCAATATCCACTGGGGGATGTGGGTGCTGTGTGCACTGTCATTACACCAAGGTACACCTGGTATATGTCCCATGTACCACTTAGTGGTTACCACTGTCACCATTAACCATACAGGTAACTGATACCACAATCCAGCCCAGTTATGCATGTGTTGTGTGAAGCCTACCTGTAACACATTGGACACATGGTCAAGTTAGTTAGCAGCGATAGGCCCAGGTCTCTCAGAAGTGTGTCTGCCTGTTATGTGTCTGTTAATGTGTATATGAAGGTATATCACACTATGTATTGTCCATATACACCCATGACATCCCCCATTAGCATACTGTACATGTCTGGGGATGTTCTGCATGTAACATGTAACCTGGAACACACCTCACCCTAAACGCTGTGTGGGGTGTGCAATGAAAGCCACACACTTCAGTAGCACTACAAACCTAGGTAGAGGTCTAGTCCCACTGTTGCCAAATAAGAGTGTGGGTGTATGTGGATGGGTCTACATCAGGGTGCAGATTATACACGTACGAGCGGGTCACCTGTACATGTGGCACAGGCAATAACTGTTATACAAACCTGTGACATGTGTTCAACTGTACCCCAGATATGTCACAGTCATGGTGTCACCACAGTGCCATACCCGTTGTGGAATATGACTGCAGACCATCCTCCTGATGACACATGTGCACCTACAACACAAATGGATAACATTTAGGAGCCCACAATCAACCAGTGTTACTAACAGCTATAATGCATCATTGTTGGATGGCTACACTGTCTGATATGTATGCATTAAACTTTACTCCTGACAACATGTTACACTGCAGTACTTTGGTACACTGTAATACAGTCACTGTGTGCATCAGAGCCATATTAGCCTGTCCTTGCATTGATGTTATTGATGACAGGGATGTAGCACAGGTATCATCATATGCACAGGGTGTGTTGTTGGTTTGCCAGAGGCTGAGGGTGTGCCATACATTTGACACCATGTGTGTGGGTGAGGGGTGTAATGATATGAACTGGCCATGGTGATGTGGTGTGTGTAAGTATGGGGTTGCCTTAGATGTGTTTGTATAGTGTCTGGGTATGCGTGCACACAGTTCTGCCATGTGGCTGCCCTGCACAGGTGTTTATGGATAGCTGCAGACCATACCTGGCAGGGTGTGCAGTTCACTGCCTCTGGACATGGACATGTGGACTGGGTCTTGCATGGACATGTCCAGGTACAAGCCTCAATGTGCTACTCTCCCTTGATGATGACAGATGTCCGCCAGAACCAGGTCCCTCCTGGGACTGGCCAGGACCATGTGCTTGTGGCCTGCAGTGGTGTGGTGTGGACAGTGCCCCCCACAGTGCCAGGGCTGGTACTGCCACAATGGGAGCCCCTTGGTGTTATAGCATTTCCACGTTGACTGCCAGCTGTTGGTGTTGCTGGCCTACATCCATGTGGCCGTCACCACACTCCTACCGCATGTTCAAGCATGGACAAACCACAGTCGATGAGTGCCATCATTGCACCAGACCATCTATCCATGAGCTCAGTATAAGCACGGATGGCACCAGACAGTTCACAGAAGTTGACGCTTGCAGATGTGAGAGCAGCTCTCTTCAGCTGCAGGCCCTGTCTGGTGTAACACACGCACACACACACACACACACACACACACACACACACACACACACACACACACACACACACACACACACACACACACACACACACACCACCTTAATACCTACCTGTCCATGACTTTACAGACAGTCCCATGTTTATTCCCATGCGTTCTCCATCCTGCATCACACTTGGTAACATACACTCATTAATACTACTCATTAATGTATCAATCCTCTAAATGCCTACACAAGTGATCACAACACAAGACCTGTTACTGTATTAACTCCCTGACCTGAGTGGAGTGGTTTTACATGGCCTTACTTCTGTCATTCAGTGTTCACCCTGTGTATGTCTGGACGTCATGAGCATGGCCCCTATATGTGAGGGGCTACTATTTTCACTCCATAATATCACACACTGGAGTGTCAAGTGTAAGTATTGCTCAGTACATGCCAGATATGCTGCTCAATCAACCTATCATGTGAAACTATAATATATGGATACACTCCCTGGTGTTGTCTAGTAATTCCCCAGTGCATCTGTAGTGCTGCATACGTGTGTTGTCAGTCACCTCTCTGCTGAATGTGATATTAAGGGTATACCTGGTGTCTACCTTCCCTCCCAATGCATGTTCTATGCTACAAACCCTATTATACTTTCAGCTGTCCTGTGATCACATACATGGCAAGTATTCCTGGTGTGTCATGTGTCAATCCATGCCCATGTACTGCACGATCCAAAAGAGAAGTACTGCTGCATCAACAACCCCACAATCACACATGTGCATACGACACCCACACAAACACACAAACACGTGCTCATCCTACATGCATTAACCTCCCTCCACTTCACCAGAGTGACCCTACAGACAAAATAACCAGCCACCAAGACACACACACACACACACACACACACACACACACACACACACACACACACACACACACACACGCACACACATAAAGGTGAGGTTGCACAATGATAGTACACACAGTCCTCCTATTACCCATCTGTCAACATGCATAACATATGGCACACAACAGCATGCAGTGCAGCTATAGTCAGTCCATGCTAGCAACAGTATACATGTGTGTGATGCATGTGCTGTGTTAGTAGGTGATGCCCCTTCCCCTGGATACCACTGCATCCATGTACACAGTATTGCTGTGCACCTGTTCTGCACCCTGCCATGTACTGTGCACCAAACCTCACAGGTGTACAACCCATTGCTGAATGTGTAGTACTGTATCAGTTATGTCAGCTCTAATGCTCACAGCCCCTATGTTTTTCATCAACACATACCTGGGGTGATATGTTGACAGATATAATTTGTGAATGCCTGATGTCCAGTTTACAGATCTCAACATCAGCAGACCATATATGACCAATCCAGAACTATTACACTGACAACCATCAAACCATACCATGTGTACATCCATTGGTGGTCACACACTGCTGTCACTATTGCTGTGGTGGTAGCGTTATGTCTGCCACAGTTCCTTAACCTGACTGTGTGCAGATACAGTCATTCTTAGCATCCTTAGGATCCCTGCTGCAGTGTACTGGTGTGTCATGCTGACACCTCCTCCTCACCTTCAGCCTTTTTGCAGATGCTTGACAAGTAATGCCTACACATGTGTGTCAGTTTGCAGTGTCCCATACACAGAACACCACATGTTACAGTCTAGTCCCAGCTGATAATGTGGACCACAGTAATATGTTATGCTATAGTGTAGCTCTATAACAGTTGCCACTGTACTACTGGTATATACACTGTTGTTGCACTGTATATGGGTGATGTTTCACACATGTCCCTACTGTAAACCATGTCTCCCAACATTATGTTACTCCCTGTGGACACATTCCACAATGACAGGATGTTAGTTATCTTGCAGGTGACTGACATACCTTTCCAATACCCCATCATGGTCACCACTGTGATGCGTGCATTTAAGCAACAATATGTGCACATGTACAGCATGCATTCTAGGTAGGTGTGTTAGATATGTGCATGGAATATACCATAGCCATTACATGCCTGGTGTATTGGCAAGCATCAACATCAACCACACTCACCAGCTACAGGCTGCTGCCTTGGTGGTATACTGGATGGACCTACATAAGAGGGTGAGAGATACAAAGTCAGTGGCCATACCTGTGGCATTGCTACAGGGTGGGTGCAGCATTACAAGACATCAACAATATATGTCCATAATACTAACACATATGCACATCTGTTTATCACTACTATGCAGCAACAAACTATATCTATGACATGTCAGATATGCATGATCTACCTATATAGATGTGGATGCATATGCAACAGTGGTCTACTGATGTGCCCTGTGGCCTTACCTGCATGCTCCTTAACCAGTTTGTGTGTAGCACCACTTCCACAATGGTGTCCAGCCATTGTTGGCTATGTGGACGAGCAGGTGTCACGAGGCTGGCGAGGAGCTCCTCAACACGTGTTAGGGGGGATGGATGGCATGGCCCCCTCTATTGCGAGATGATCCCCCCGGACTTCAGCAGCACATCGACGGGCATTGCAAAGCAGGTCAGAACAATGATGCCGGACCTGCTCATAACTGCGGTTGTGCAGTCCGACATCATTGACCCTGTGGACTAGGTTGTTCCACAGGGCGGTCCACTCCTGCTGTTCATGGGCAGCCCGGCCAAACAATTAAGGATAGTGCTGGATTAGGTGGTTTAGCACTATTTCATTCTCAGCAGCTGAGTAAGCTGGGAGATGTCCATGTGACATCTTATCTGACAGACATAAAGATGGAAACAAGCAAAGTTACCACAGTTCTTAATACACATCTCTGTCACCCCCCCCCCACCATATCAGTGACAACAAACTGTTCATACAACTCAATAGGTATGGCTACAGCTTACCTTCCTTTGGGACATATATTGTATTGTACCATGCTTTGTGCTATGTGTTTGTAGCCATGTTCCCTGTGTGGACACTATCATTGCTGGCCTGTTACAGACTATTGACCTGCAAGCCATTGTCAGGGCCACTATGGTTCCATATATGCCTGTGGTATGCTTGCTATGTGATTTGCTGCACATCTGACATTCTGTGTTATTGGGGATATCTATGCATACTGTTGGACATGTTCAGGGATTGTGTAGATTATTACTGCCCACATATGTTCTATAACAGTGACACAATAGCATGTTTAGGGAATATTTGCCAGCAGAACCACCTCTCCAAACTCATCTGCCCATGTTACCAGGCCACATCACATGTGGGACCCACCCTGGGGCCTCCTCATATACTGGTCCAGCACTATATTCAGGTGGAACCAACTCAGGGAATGTTGTCCCCCTGCTGGGGTCACACACAGACATGATCTTGTCCGCCAAGGTCAGGTCCAGGATTTGTCCCATAGAGGGCTCCACAGACACATGTGGGATATGCTACATCACATTGACGCACCCAGTACATATTTACAGGGTCCACATGCTCCTCCTGCTCAGCCACCAGGCTAGGCACCTTTGGGACGTGGACTACTGTTGTGAGTAGCAGTGGGTGGGAGGCTTGTTCTCATTATGTCCATATTGGAGCCCATGGGGCTTCCACATCACAGACCACACAAACCATCCATGGTGTTTACCCACCACATGTGTCACATACCACCCCTGTAGGCTGTCCTCTATATCTACCAACCCAGACCAACTCCACAACTATATCTGCAATACTTCCCCATATTCCCATTCCCTACTTCACAGACAAGGGCAATGTGGTCATAACAAGGGGTTCACATGTGACATACCATCCATGTTGCACAAACTGACAGCTGTATATATCTGTGTGTATTGCTATGTGTGCTATTCCCTCACACATAACATGCAGCACTGTGGTGGCAATATAGGGGACATGTATTTACATACATATGTGTGTGTGTGTGTGTGTGTGTGTGTGTGTGTGTGTGTGTGTGTGTGTTTGTATAGATGTAGACATGTGCATATAGGTATATATCTATATATGTGTAGATATATGATGTATATATGTGTTTATATATATGTCTACATATGGGTATCTGTATATTTGTGGACATACATGTATGTGTATATACATATATATTTATATATATATATATATATATATATATATATATATATATGTGTGTGTGTGTGTGTGTGTGTGTGTGTGTGTTTGTGTGTGTGTGTACACGTATACATATCTATATATGGGGTACATTCAGACATCAGGTCTACAATCTCACAACACTTTCCTGCACAGCTGCACTGTTCTGCCTTGCTACAACACAGACAGGTAACAGATATGGACACAGCCAAACACTGGGGGGGTATATGTAGGGCCAGATTGCAGGTAATCCTATTACACACCTATGGCATTCCAGCATGCTACAGTACAGGTTAACCTGAGTGTCCTGCAAGTGGTGGACTGTGGAACCAACATGTCCATCATTATGGCATTACTTCCACCACCAGCTACTGGCCACAGTAATATACATGCTTTCCATTACACAACAGACACTATGATGGCTTACATCTTATTAGTCAGTGCTGCTCTGCACAGTTGACAGGTATTGCCCACTACCCACAGGGACAGACTCTATTGTCCTTAGCAGTTGTTCAGCTGAACATCATTATGACAACACCTGATGGCACATATAAATCATGCCACATCATCTATCCCATTATTATGGACCAAGTATTACAGTCAATTACATGCATATATATGTCACATACCTGTTGTGGGAATGATGTCTCCTCTGGATAGTTTGCTGGATGGATTTATTTATTTATTTTTTTGGGTTTTTTTTTTTGCCTTTCACTCTTTCTCTCTCTCTATCAGTCTCTCTCCAGTAAATTGATTGAGCTGCTTTGAATAGATTGCAGCATGGATTTTGTAGGTGATGCACATGATCAGGTGATGGCCTCTGCACCAGTCAGTGCCCTCCACTTGCTACCTGCATGCAGCATGCTGTGTAGTACTTCCAATTACCACTGCCAAGGCAACCCACTACAATAAATCCCTACATCATGTGGGTGTGGTCCCTTTACCTTTCCTGTATGGGGAACATCCTTCCTGTGTGTGGGCAGCAGTGTTACAAACAGCAGGTAGCAATACCTCTTGCAAGAGAACATGCACATAGGGTTGCCACCTTTTCAAATGCCCAAAGTGGGACATTTTTGATACAAACGTTACATTATGCAGGCCGAAACATATCCATGGCCAGTACAAAGGACAAAACTTCACTTTTTGCCTAAATAAAAGCTTATTCTTGTAGCATTTTAGTTGCTTATTCTGTTTCTTATAACACTTAGGTGTTTCAGATATATAATAACTGTTTTGTGCAACTCTTACTTAAAATATAGGAAATAATTTTGTCCTAAAAGCTCAGGACATTTGCCATTTTTACAATTGTTTTGCAGGACACAACTGCCCAAAAAGGGACTGTCCCTCACAAAGTGGGACAGATGGTAACCCTACTTGCACATTCAGACCAGCTACATATTTGTATGAGGTTCCAGAAATACAGAGTGTGAGTAGTGTTGTTGTATGTATTGTATAGCAGCGGTGTTACAGGGTTTGTGTATACATACTAGTTTAACATGCAATGCAGTCTGTCTGCATAGCTCACAGCTGTGGGCCTATCCACTTGATGGCCAGAGGTGTACCTGTTATGCTTTGTCTGTCCACCACACAGGTCTTGTGTCAGATATATCACTGGCAGTGTGTGTGTTGAGTGCTATCAGTACATGGCTACATCCATTGGTGTTTTTTGTCTTCATATGCCTGACTAAGGGTATGTTGCAGACTATCCTGTAACACCAGTGACTTGCTTAGTGTATGACAATAGTATTTCACATATGGGCCTGTGTTCCAGCTTCTGTCCTCCACCTACATACCAGGCCTTGTCCATATGACAAGCTGTCAGGGGTTGTTATGTAGTGGGCTGTGAGTATGTCATGCTGCCAGTCTTGCCATCATTCCACTGCTGTTGTGGCCCCCACAGATATTGTGGGGTTGGGTCCATATATGTGTGGGCTTCATTTACACAATACATGTGTGCCCTTATGCACTCCAGAGGCCAGTGTATGTAACAGTGGTATATGGCCCTGTATGTCAGTGGAGAGGTGGGATGCACCATAACTAATCTAGGTTGTTACAACATGTGGGGGTATCAGGGGTAAGCTGCCTTAAGGTATCTGGATGTACATTACCATACAATTCACCTTGGGTAAATGCAGGCCTACTGCTTCCTGCCATACAGACTGTTCTGTTTGTCACTGTGATTGTGATTGTGTCAGTTATGCCTTGCTATGTAACAGATACATCCCATTGTGTCAGCTGAGGTCTTTACCTCCTGGGGATTGTGTACAGAGTGTAGATAGAGGCTGCTGGACTATGCATCTGCATTACTTACTGTTGATTGATTGTTATCCTGTGGCCCAGTCTGTCTTTACTATTGAATTACTTGAAGGCCTTAGCCTGGACAACAACATATGTAAACCTTTCCAGAATACTGTATTAATATAACTGTTTCACAGTTGCATTAGTCTGTTTATATGTATGTCAGAGTCTATAAATAGCTTTATGACATGGCATATACAACTGTAATAGTACACAAATAAAGCTTTCCCATGTATGCAAACCAGTCTGTGGTGTTATATACTTCAACCTCTCTATGGGGATATGTTGCAGGCAACAATTGTCATTTGTATGGGTGGCTCATACAGTGTCCATTTGGTAAGGTGGCAACTGTAGGCATAGTGGCTGTTCCTTACTGTGTGCACCTTCTACATATGTATCTTCCTATACATATCTCTGTGTGTGTATTTGTAGTTACATATATATATATATATATATATATATATATATATATATATATATATATATATATATATCTGCATATATGTGTCTGTGTATATGTATCTTAGGAATGTTGATTACTTCCACATTGTACATTCCCTATTGTAGCCAGACTGTACTGCATGATATGTTACTGATATCAGCCTGACATCATACAGGTGGGTTGCAGTACTGTTAACATCTTGTGCCCATGTTGTGTCAGGTCCTGGTTATGGGATTTGCAACAGTTGGTATTGTATTGCAGGGCAGACATGTGTGGCTGTGGGGGGATATCTATATGTACAAGACATATGTTGCTTGTACCCCCACATCTCCATTAACGGTGTATGTGGACATATATGTTTTTATGTTCTCTTTTATATCTATAGATATATGTATGTAAATACATATATAGATATATATTTATGCTATAAATATATATATACATACACACACACACACACACACACACACACACACACACACACACACACACACACACACACACACACATGTTTAAATACATTTCCTGTACTGTTGAATGAGTGTGCAGGATAACATGTTTGTGAAAACAGCTGGGTTATGTATATCTCACATGACTTAGTGGTAAGCCACTTTGGCTATGGTGTGCAGGGTCTTGGGTTTGAGCCATGCAAAGGCTGTTTATTTTGTTGCTGGGCAGAACACGGGCCATTGGATACAGAGTGATTAAGGCACTTTTAAGCAGTTGTAAGCGGGTTTGCACGGGTTTTTCATGGAGGTAAGCAATGCTCACTTCCGGTTACAGTTTCTTATACTGATTTAGCTTCTCAATTGCTTAATCTGTGTAGGTATTGCTTACCCCCATGCAAAAAGGCTTAAACCCGCTTACTGCTGCTTAAAAGTGCTTACTTTTGCTTAATTTGCACTAATTTCTTTAAAAGAAAAGAAAAAAGGGTTGATAGGAAAGTGGTGAAAAAGGGGCACAAAGAGGGAAAGAAAGTAGAGAAAATAGCTAGGGATGTGTAGGAAGGGTGAAGGGAAGGTCCATAGCTGCCCATTTCTTCTACAGCAGCAGCTGTGCATATACACTGAATTTGGAGGTAGATTTGGGCACTCAAACACCTGAGAGAGGAATGAGGGCAGTAAAAATATGTTGTGATGCAATTAGACCAGATTACATGTGGCCAGTGGACACTTGTGCGAAATGGACAGCTATGTATGGGGCAAGATTTTTTTGGGGAACAGATTGCCCTTTTTTTTCAGGTGAGAATGGGATGTTGGGGAGGAATAGTAGTTATATTTGGGAAGGAAGGTTGGGTAGGTTAACAGTCAAGATAAACAAGACACATACAGGGGCGGTATATGACACATGTGGGGGGTAAACACCTTGATGGGGAGGGGTGTTGGGAAATCAGAAGCCCATGAGCCCCCTAGTGGAAATAGTGGGATTGAGGTCCCCAGCCATGGGCAGTCACCACTGCACCTTCAAAGCCCCAAAGATGGCTGTGCTGGGGGCTGAGTCTGAGAGCCATGCTGACCCTCTAGTCATGACATGTGGCCCTCAAGCTGGTGTAGCAGATCTCCAAACTGCTGATTGAGCTCGCTATGCACCATGACCCGGACCTGGCAATGGATGACAGGTTCCTATCCGTGCCTAATCCCAGGGGGGGCAAGCCCCATCTCCTGAGGTGGTTCCACCCAAAGGTGGTGCAAGACAAATGGACAAGGGGGGAGGGGTTCCCCTTTTGGCCAGATGCGGTGCCCGGTGA